>NC_089589.1:70612792-70679194 GCF_019320115.1 Miscanthus floridulus
ACGTACGATATGTTATGTTGAATTACTGTGATCTTGGTTGTATGCAAGTTGGTTTGAAATCCTTCGAGATTTCAGTTGACTACCGGGTTTATATGGGCTCAAGTTCGAGAATTTGATCGTTTCGGCGATTGCTTTTGTACTTGTGCTCTTATAAATTGGTCGATTCTATGACAGCTGGTATCGGAGCTAGATTCAGCATTAAACATGTCTTACGGCTATTTAAAACAAAAGCTTTTGTTGTAAAAACGGTTTTCCAACTTATAGTTATATATAAGTGTTCAAAAATCAAAATTTTTATGGTATACTGGTGATCACATCCCTTATAGCCCACTTAAGGACTTCTAGGTGGCTTATATATAATTACTAACTTGGGGGAATTGATTGTTTCTATTTTGTCATCCATGCGGCGTGATATTGCATGGATGCCATTCACTTGAATGGTAATGTATGGATCAATTGCCTCTATGCTAAGGTAAGTGTGAGTTGCGAGAGCATGACCGTCCAACCGTCAGTCTAGGGGAGAGCTAGTTGTGGTTACTAGAGTATTTACATGTTGCATACATGTATATATGAAGGTACTTAATTGTGGGTACATTTGTCGGGTAGTTTGATATCGAAGTATATATATCGGGGGATGTATATATGGAGAGTATCTTAGTTACTACTTGTGATTATTAGCATTATATCTTGTTGGGTTGGGCTGCAATGAAGTTTTCTATAGGTACGCTAACAACGCACCGTGTAGATCGACTAGTTACCGCTAATTGAGAGAACGTATGTATGCCACCGTATATTCCGCTAAAGCTTAAATTTTCATAGGTTTGTGAGGACGTACGGAATGCGCATGCATCATATTCACTCATGTCATTCATATTGCATTACTCTCTCCCTTATAATTGCTTATCTCAAGTGTAAAGTGCAATCTCTCAGCAAAATAATCCTCTCACATGAATTTGATACATATGGCCACGCCCGTGTTTCCTACTAGTAGCAGCACCTTTTTGGACCAGTTCGGTACTCCCACCTTGCTCTGGAGGGTGCTCAGTTCAGTTGGGGTACCCGGAGGCACCCAGCTACATGTGGAGGCAGGCGGTACCATTGGGAGATGTACCATGGTACGTTGTGACCTTTGTAGTGCCGCAAAACCCCACAAGACCGTTGTGGCATGGGTGGAGCATTAAGACTGATGGACGAAGCCCATGGGAAGCCGCTTAGGTTGCTGCCCTTGATGTGTTGATGGATATAGCACAGAGCTTTAGGGATGAGTTAGTGGGTGGACCTGCTTCATCCATTCCCCGAGTGTCTCCTACTAAGGCTGAGTGGACTCAGGACGTTGGTCAGGCCTTAGTTCGAGGCCGTGGCGAACGTGTGCAGAGCGACAACACTGGAATGAGTGCTATGATGGCAGTCTTGAAGCTTTGTCGAGTCAGGCAAAACACCCTTTCAAGTGCACTAGATGAAGCTAGCAAGGCAATGGAAGCCCAGCACAAGTTCAGGTTGCGTGCCCGCAAGTATCGCCGTAGGGCGGATGAATGTGGGAGAGCTCAGCAAGAAGTTGAGGAGATTTGTGGTATTGCAAATTATCGTCTGCAATAGTGGGGTCAAACCACACGCGAGAGAGACGAGCTTCATAACCAGCTGATGAACCTCACTATTGAGAGAGATGAGGCTGCACAAGAGTTGGATCGTGTGACCCATCACAGGGATGCAGCTTTAGAGTTAGCAGAAGAAAGACGTCGGGGTTGGATTTTGGCTAACCACAACGCCTTTCAAAGGGAGCAAGCACTACAAGACTAGCTTGAAGAGCTTCAGGGTGAGCACCATCAGCTGCACAACCATTTGTTTCCTATTCCTCGCCCCATACCAAGGTATCCAAATGTGGGTGGATCTCAAGTGATTGAGGCCGATGAGGAAGAAGAGGACGTGTAGATGGATGACAGTGCAGTTGAGCCTGCACATGAAGAACAAGAGGAAGACCCAGAAGAAGTCCAAGGTGTCTCCGATGTGGACAGCGATCACTTCGATGAGTAGTTCGTTAGCAAGTCTCACTAGTTTAGCTTTTGCAGTCATTGATGTAATGAACCTAAGTACGAAGACTAATGTTGGATGTACCTTTTTAAATTCGAACTCGGCATGTAATGTACTTTAATTCGCTCCCTTCGGGATGCGTATCAGGATGGTTAAGTTTAAAACTTGTCATGTTGGAGTGCACTGCGTATGGCGCTAGTAATCTAATTGATGATGTGGTGATTGGAGAATGAATTATTGCCTCTGTTTATTGTATGAAGTTTTCATTCTCGTCAGTAAATTCAGTTTGGCATAATTACATTGTTCCTCTCCAATGTGCTAACATCATCAATAATTACTGGTTGCACATTGTTGCAGATGCCTCGTACTCGTTCCACCGGTGCGGGTGATGATGATGATCTTCCACCGCCACCACCACCCACACCAACGGAATTAATAGCAATGCTTGCGGAAGGACAGCGCACTATGGCCGAGGCTCTCCATACGATTGTGAATCAGGATGGCCGTGGTCCATGCTAAGGACTAGAACCAAATCAATACAGTGACTTCAAGGATTTCCTTGACACGAAACCCTGATCTTCAAGGAGGCTGAGGAGCCCCTACAGGCTGATGAGTGGTTGAATACTCTTGAGCAGAAGTTCCATCTGCTCTGCTTGACTGAGGTACTAAAGACTGAGTACTCATCTCACCAACTGCATGGGTAGGCTAGCATTTGGTGGAGTCATCATCGGTCCACTATGCCCACTAATGCTCAAATCACTTGGGATTAGTTCAAGTCTGCTTTTAGGGGAAATTACTTTCCTCCTGGTCTCATGGCGATCAAACATACAGAGTTCATGAAGCTGACCCAGGGGAACAAGAGCTTGAATGAATACCTATAGGCTTTCAACAACCTTGCAAGGTATGCTACTGAGTTTGTGGACACTGATGCCAAGAAGATTGCTAGCTTCAAGCGGGGACTTAGCCCCAAATTGATGAAGACCATGGGAAATTGTAAGTGTGCTCTTTTTAATGAGTTTATGAGTGATGCTTTATCGCAAGAGAACAACAATGTTGTGTATGCTGCTTCGAAAAGTCGTAAGCGGGCCTATGAGGTGGGCGCCTCACAATCCAAGGCTCTAGTCACACAGAGAGCTCCATTCCGTCCTCCAGTGTCAGCCGCTAAGTTTCGTCCACCGCTGAAGAAGAATCCCGCCAAGACTAGGTTTTGTAAGGCGTTTACCATTGCTCTCCCTAAGGGCACTACCAGTCAGGGCAGTTCCAGTGTGCCACCAAGCAACATGCCGTGCTGGAATTGCAACAAGACCAGTCACTGGGCAAGGAAGTGTTCTTACCCTAAGAAGAACAACTACCAAGGTGGCCGTCAGGGGCAGGTGAACCACACTAATATTACTAAGATTCCTTCAGGAGAGGTAGTGACTGCTGGTAAGTTTCTAATTGATCAACACCCTGTAGTTGTACTATTTGATTCGGGTGCTTCGCATTCCTTTATTAGTCCAGCATTTGCATCCAAGTTTATGTAGAAAACATATACTGTTGAGGGTGAGGGTTATTGTATTAGGGCTGCTAGTGGTACTATCCCAACCAAGCTGGTAGTTGGGGACGTACAATTTGAGATAGAGGGGCAAAGTTATTGGGTTGATCTGGTAGTTTTACCGGGGCTAGGTATCGATGTGATAATGGGAATGAACTGGATGAGCCGTCATGGAGTGCTTATTGATACATCGACTAGGGTAGTCTTGCTCAGAGATCCTGGTAATCAGGAGGGTTTTCTAGTACAGCTACCTAGGGACATCAATCTTTCTTGCATGACCAATGCAGTGCAAGCAAAGTCTCTGGCAGATATCCCTGTTGTGTGTGACTTTCCGGATATTTTTCCCGATGATTTGCCTAGATTGCCCCTAGATCGAGAAGTGGAGTTCAAGATAGAGTTGCTTTCTGGTATAGCGCCCATCTCTAGAAGGCCATATAGGATGCCTCCCAATGAACTAGCCAAACTTAAGACCCAGTTGAATGAACTTCTAAAGAAAGGCCTTATCCGTCCTAGTTCATCTCCATGGGGGTGCCTAGCTATCTTTGTGAAGAAGAAGGATCAATCCCTACGCATGTGTGTAGATTATAGACCCTTGAATGCAGTTACAATCAAGAATAAGTACCCTATGTCAGGCATAGATATCTTATTTGATCAGTTGTCTAAAGTAAAAGTCTTTTCCAAGATTGATTTGAGATCTGGGTATCACCAAATCAAAATTCGGCCTGAGGATGTCCCAAAAACTGCATTCTCTACAAGATATGGTATGTATGAGTACCTTGTTATGTCTTTTGGATTGATCAATGCCCCCGCACATTTTATGTATCTGATGAATTCGGTGTTTATGCCCGAGTTGGACAAATTTGTGGTGGTATTTATTGATGATATCTTGGTCTATTTTGAGAACTAAGAAGACCAAGTTGAACATTTGCGAGTGGTTCTCACTAGATTGCGAGAACACCAGTTGTATGCAAAGTTTAGCAAATGTGAATTCTAGCTTTGTGAGGTACCTTTTCTAGGACACGTGTTGTCCGATGGTGGAATTATGGTTGATCCCACCAAGGTGCAAGAAGTGTTGAACTAGAAGGCTCCAATCTTGGTGCACGAGGTTTGGAGTTTTCTAGGGTTGGCTGGCTATTATCGTCGCTTCATTCTGGATTTCTCTAAAATAGCCAAGCCTATGACTCAGTTGCTGTAAAAATACATGAAGTTTGTCTGGACTCCCGAGTGTGATGCGACTTTCCATACCCTGCGAACTCTTCTAACGTCGGCTCTAGTTTTGGCACAACCAGATATCGACAAACCTTTTGATGTGTTCTGCGATGCATCAAGTATTGGGTTAGGAGGTGTTTTTATGCAAGAGGGTAGAGTCATTTCTTATACCTCTCGCCAACTTTGAAAGCATGAAGTGAATTATCAAATGCATGACTTGGAACTCACTGCTGTTGTTCATGCTTTGAAGGCCTAGAGACATTATTTGCTTGGCAATGTGTGCAACATCTACACTGATCATAAAAGTCTCAAGTACATCTTCACTCAACCAGAGTTGAATATGCATCAGAGAAGATGGCTTAAGTTGGTCAAGGATTATAACCTCCAAGTGCACTATCACCCTGGCAAGGCAAACGTCGTAGCGGATGCCTTAAGCAGGAAGTCTCATTACCACTCATTGATTGAGAGTGATGTCCATTTGTCAAAGCTCCTTCATCCTACAGTCCTTCACAACATCACTGTCAGTTGTACTCTACAGAGTCAAATTATCAAGCTACAGAAGATAGATGCAGGTGTGTTCCACATCAAGCGCAAGATGAAGGAGCAAGAAACCAAACATTTTTGAGTAGATGAGGAAGGCGTCTTATGGTTCAAGGATAGGTTGGTGATTCTAAAGGATAGAGAGCTTAGAAATCAAATCATATCTGAAGCCCATTCCTCTAAATTATCTATTCATCCTAGTAGTAGCAAAATGTATCATGATTTGAAGCCTCGATTTTGGTGGACCAAAATGAAGAAAGAGATAGCCACTTATGTGGCTAGGTGTGACACTTGTTGTCGGGTTAAGGCTGTGCACATGAAAGCTAGATTACTTCAGCCACTCTCTATTCCAGGTTGGAAATGGGAGGAGATCAGTATGGATTTTATTGTTGGACTCCCTACTACGCAATGGAATTTTAACTCCATTTGGGTGATTGTAGATCGTCTGACCAAGTCTACACACTTCATTCCGGTCCGCATAGACTTTTGTCCAACCAACTACGTGGAGTTGTACTTCAATCAGATAGTCCGACTTCATGGGATCCCTCGTACTATTATCTCGGATAGAGGACCATAGTTCACTGCTCGCTTTTGGGAGCACTTACACGGATTATAAGGAACTAAGCTAGTAAGAAGTTCTGCCTATCATCCGCAAACCAATGGGCAAACTAAACGAGTGAACCAAATCTTAGAAGATATGTTGAGAGCATGTGTCATCTCGGTGAAGGGCTCATGGGAAAAATGGTTGCCCCTAGCTAAATTCTCGTACAATAACAGTTATCAAGAGAGTATCAAGATGGCACCGTTTGAAGCTTTGTATGGCCAGAAATGTAGAACCCCATTGAACTGGGTAGAAGCCGGTGAAAGGAGATATTATGGAATTGATTTTGTTCAAGAAGCCAAAGAACAAGTCTGTACTATCCAAACCCACATGGCCGTAGCTCAAGCTAGGCAGATGTCGGGTACCTTAGAACAGGGTGCCCCGAGCAAACATCCAAGGGGTCGCTTAAGTCCCATCAAAAAACAAAGCTGGAAGGTAAGCTGTGGGCCCCTCACCCGCCACGACCGGGCCCACCAAGCCCTCCGCCTTGCCTCGAGCCTCGCGCAGGAGGTCTCGGCATCCTAACGCAATCTCCGCCTCGTGGGAGGCTCTCCACGGGAGGCCTCGGCAGGGAACATGATCTCTGCCTCGCGCGAGGCTCCCCATGGAAGGCCTCGGTAGGGGGTGCATTCTCTGTGTCGCACGAGGCCTCTCGCGGAAGGCCTTGGCAAGGAGTCCGATCTCCGTCTCGCACGAGGCCTCATTCTCCGTGTCGCTCGAGGCTAGCTCGTCCGCGGCCCGTCGCCCCCCCCCCCCACCTCGGCCAACCCTCCCGACAGCGCATCGTGTCTCATTAATACTTCAACCACTCCCGCAATCTCCACCGGATGAGGGCTCGATGCCACAGAATGGCCAACGGGACCTAAGGTCGCATCAGCGCCATACCGGCTAGGACAGGGCACGGTGGGGATTACCGGCCACTATGTTCTGACGCTGTGCCCACGATCAGCGCCCATACTACACTGTGTCCTACGATCCCCGCCTCGAAAACAACATCGCACGGACAACTTGTCCCGGGTCATCACCGCCTCCAAGCCGACGCACCAGATCAGCCGCCCACTCAAGGCCTCAGCACTGTGCACCAAGGTCTCGGCTATCTCAGGGTTCGTGCTTGCCAAGACCCCCCATTGCGGTGTAGCCTCAGCACCGACCAAGCCTTGGCCTCGCACACGGTCCGTCCACAGTGGTTTGCACGTCCACCGCCGCACCCACTCTGAGGCAGTCCTAGGGCTCTCACGATGCATAGGATCAGATGGGACTAGCACACCGCCCCAGTGCTCCAAGGACAGACCACTCCAACGACCATGCCACCACAAGAATAGGCCATAGGGCTCGAACATGCCACCCCTATTGGCACGCCGCCGCATAGTTAACACATGTACTGTCCTTGTCCTCCCTTCAACTATAAAAGGAGAGGACTTGGGCCACTTAGAGAGGACGGAAAAAAGAGGAACACCTTGTAACACACACACACGCACACATCCCAGCCACCTGAGAGCAATGTCTCAAACGGCCCACACGACACCTTGCCGAGACCTGGGACTAGCTCTCTCTCTCCCCTAGCTTGTAACCCCCTACTACAAGCACTTCGATGCAAGGAATACAAGATCGATCTCTCAAACTGGACATAGGGCATCGATTGCCTGAACCAGTATAAACCTTGTGTCTCTTTGCATCACCATCCGGGATTAGGGGCACGCAGTTCAAATTCACTGGTTGGTTGAGGACCCCCCGATCCGAAACACCGACAGTTAGCGCGCCAGGTAGGGGCCTCTACATGTCAGTTTCGTCATCCCAGCAAGTCCCGGATGGCAGACCCCGTATGACCATTGCGCCTTGGCACGGTAGTTTGGTTTGGGAGCCTAGAGTTCATGTCTCTCGAGCATGAGTACGACATGGTACTCCTCACTCCTCGAGCCCCACCAACCGACGATGAAGTCATGCACCGGTAGCCTAGGCGCAGGCGGTGTCCGGGCGGCCGCTCTCGCTGCACTCGCTAGGCACGACACGAGTACTATGCTTAGCAGACACATCTCCCGGCCATGGCCCTGCAAACCATCCCCATCACATGGCCATTCACCGTGTGGGGGCTCGACATGGTCGAGCCTCTACAAAAGGCCCCCGAGGGCTACACCCATCTACTGGTATCAATCGACAAGTTCTCCAAATGGATCGAGGCTCGTCCGATCAATCGAATCAAATCCGAGCAGGCGGTGCTGTTCTGCACTGACAATATCCACAGGTTTGGGGTCCCCAACACCATCATCACCGACAACGGGACGCAGTTCACCGGCAAAAAGTTCCTAACGTTTTGCGATGACCACCACATCCGTGTGGCCTGGTCGGCCGTAGGACACCCAAGGACCAACGGCCAAGTAGAGCAAGCCAACGGCATGATCCTACAAGGCCTCAAGCCAAGGATTCACAACCGGTTGAAAAAGTTTGGCAAGAAATGGCTCGTTGAACTCCCATCGGTCATCTGGAGCCTGAGGAACACTCCAAGCCGAGCCACGGGGTTCACGCCTTTCTTCCTGGTCTATGGGGCCGAGGCCATCCTCCCCACCGACTTGGAATATGGTTCCTCGAGGCTACAAGCCTATAATGAACAAAGTAACCGCACCACCCAAGAGGACACCCTTGATCAACTGGAGGAAGACCGAGACATTGTGCTACTACACTCAGCCAAATACCAGCAGAGCCTACGGCGCTATCAGGCCCGATGCGTCCGAGGCCGAGACTTGAAGGTAGGCGACCTGGTGTTGAGGCTAGCATAGAGCAACAAGGGCCGCCACAAGCTGACCCAGCCATGGGAAGGACCGTACATCATCGCCCAAGTACTGAAGCCTGAGACCTACAAGCTGGCCAATGAGAAGGGCGAAGTCTTCACCAACGCTTGGAACATAGAATAGCTACGTCGCTTTTATCCCTAAATTTCCAAGCATTGTATATGTCGTTTCTCGAAATACAATTAAAAAGCGTTCTTTAGTTGGTCTAATTTTTCGAGAAACCCCCTGAGTCCATCATAGGTCTTGGCAATTCGGTAACACGGCAAGGGAGACTCGGCTCTGCCTCGGTAGAACCAAGCCTCCCTCAGGGGCTAGATGGAGGACTCCCCCTAGGTCCCACGCACCATTCTTCAGTTGTTTTTCACAAAAATTCCTACGCCAAGACTCTAGCAGGCTCTGACGAATCAGTTGTAAAAACTCCTCAGACCAAGGTCTATTTCCTAAGCAAGAGGTAGGTAGAGCCGCGAGACGGCCTACGCCTCCGGGCAATGGCACTCCCTCACTACCTCTCGCCCAAGGGACGGCTTAGGCCCCAAAGGGGTGTTTTGCAAACGAAATCTGATCAGGAGCAATAGAGGGCAGAGGCTCGGAAACATAAGAAAAACAACTAAGAAACACAAATACTTCAGAAATAAAGGCCTTGACGGCCGCAAGCGTTACGATACAAAAATAACTCCTACTCTATTTTTACATAAGCCCTAGGGCCCAAATCAAGGCTCAGGGCCTTCAACACCGGCAGGTGGTAGGGGAGGAACCACCTCCTCTTCAAAGAGCATCGCCAGCGCCGTGCCAGGGCCTTTCGCCGCCTCCATCATCTTTGTGACCGCCGCATTAGCCTCCTCGTCATCATCAGGCAGGACATACCCATCACTAATGGCCAGGAGGTCGACGCTGATGTAGTGAGAAGAGATGACAGCCAGCGCGTGCTTGACACCTGTGTGTAGCGCTCCTCAGAGTCGCTCGCGCATCTGGTTGCTCAACGTGATCAAACGGCTCCCTAGGGAGCTGCCTGACTGAACCCCTTCAACCTCCAAGGCCTCGTAGGTGGAAAGGGCAGCACGCTTCAGTGCCTCATGCTCCCCGATCTCGGTCTCGAGCACTGTCTGCACCACGCTGGAAGCCTCGGCAGCCCGAGTAACCTCCGCCTCTGACTCTGCACCACGGAAAATGGAATGAGGTCAAGCGAGGGAAAAACAACCTAAGCTAGGGGTGGAAGCCTATGGAACTCACCCTTGGCCTTCTGCTCCCAGCATCGGGTCTTGACCTGACAGGCCTCGGCTTTCTCCTTCCAGCGTAGGGCCTCGGCCCGAGAAGCCTCGGCCTCCTCCTTCAAGTGCTGGGCCTCGACCCGAGAAGCCTCGGCCGCCGTAGAAGCTTCACTCCCTAGCTCTGTGTCACACAAGGGAGTTAGGGAGCGAACATAAGGAAAAGAAAACAAAAGGAGGGGAGAAAAACTCACCCTCAATCGTCCCCCTCCAAACCACAGCCTCGGTTCATGAGGCCTCAGCTGCAGCAAGGGCCCCATCCAAGGCACCTTTTGTCAACTGGTGCGACCCCTGTTCCGCCCCCAGCTACCCCGCGAGAGCCGTGGCTGAGGCCGTAGCTTCAATGGCTCGGCCCCTGAAGGCATCCTGATCGCGGGCTGCATGGGTGAGCTCCCCCTCCAACTCCTTCACCCGCGCCGCCAGAGGGGTGAGCTACGTCTAGGCCGTGGCCGCCTCGACCTTCGCGTCAGCACAACGAAGGCGGAGGTCCTCTACCTCCGCGCTCTACGTCGATAGGAGCTCGTTGGCGCCGGCAAGAAGGCCCTTCTGCCGCTGAAGCTAGTCCCAGACGCCCCTCTCCCGTTGGAGAAAGACCGACTTCCCAAGGGACCGGGTCTCGAGCTCCTAGGGAAGTAGAATAGGGGTCATTAATTGCAATAAAACCAGAAAAGGACAACATTGCATGAGAAAGGAAAACGCGAACCTGGGCGACTCCGGGCAGTTTGTCGGCCACCACGGATAGGGCCATCCATAGCGACTGCTCCACCAGCTAGTGGTATTGCTCGAAGGTGCCCCAGTGCCCGCCCTCGGCTGCGTCCTCAAGGGCGAATAGAGGCTCCCCCACAGGGTCGTCCTGGCTCCGCCACAGTACCCGCGGGTGATCCCACCCATGAGGCTCGAGTCACGCCCGCACGAGGGCCAAGTTTCCCTCGTCCAAGACCGGCGCCGGCTGTTCCACGACACCGGCATCCTCGGCATCGACCACCTCCCGTGCCCGGGAAGTATCGTCGGAGGAGATCGGATAGACCTCCGCCTCCTAGGCGCTCTCTCGCAACAACGGCGACCCCTGAACCAAGGGCGCCTCCGAGGCCTCCACCGCCTTCATCTCCGCCTCTTGGGTAGATGGCCTCGCCACCATTACGGCGGCATTGGTGGCCTCGGAGGACGCAGAAACGCCGACCGCGGCCACTGCGGTCTCAACGGTCTTGGGCGCCCTGTCCTCCATCGCCTTAGCCTTGAAGACCCCGGGGGCCTCGGCAACCAAGGGCACGCCAGCCCTATCCGACTCATGAGCCTCGCCCCTGCGGGGCAGAAGCGCTCCCTCCCTCGTCTGTGTAGGAGCCGCCTCGGCAGCCCCTCCTTGGGCAGCCGGCTCCTTTGGGTCGACCCTTGCCGACGCCGCGCCGCGTTGGATAGCAGCTTGTGCCTCCGCCACCCAGTGGGCGGAGGAGCCAGGGCTCGCCTTAAGTGCCTTAAGGGGCGCCAAGGGGAGCTCGTCCGAAGGCCGCTTCTGACTAAGGAAAAATAACCTACAGGGTCAGCACGAGACCAAAAAAGCGAACGGAAGGCACTATGACCCTGCCAAAAATACACTTACCTTGAACGGGGTGGTAGCCGCTTCACCACGACAAACCTCGTCCGCAACGGTGGAGGCGGCGGCAGAGGCGTCGCCTCCATATCCATTGGTGCCGGTCAGTCCTCAATGGACCCCGGCGCCCCTTCAGTCCTCTGCGGGGGCGGTGGCGTCGCCTCCACTGCCACCTGCTCCACCACGGCCGCCGAGCCTACTGGGCTTACGGCGCGTTTGCCTAACGCCCGCGCCTCGGGCGTGTTGGCCTCGGCCCCGGAGCGGGCAACCGCCGGCCCCGGGTCCGCTTCTCCTCCCCCTCCCGAGGGTGCCAGGCTGCTTGCCGACGCCCTGGGCGCCACCTCCACGATGTTAGGAAGGTGGTCTAGGGGACCTCGCCCCACCTCGCCCCCATCATCCCCGTCCGAGGCCTCCGTTGATAGCGACGTCGACGGGGATTCCTCCAACGGGAGACCATCCTTCCGTTGTTGGCGGCGGCGCTTATCCAGCTCCTCGCATGCAAGGATTTGCTTCGTGCGCTTCGCCGCCTTGGCATCTTTCCGCTTTTTCTGCGCATCGGCATGCACGCGGTTGATCACCCGCCGCCTCGCGTCCTCAAGGACCGGCGATGGAGAGGAACGCACGTCCCTCATCCCCTACAGGAACGACGGACGCGCATAAGGAAACAAGGGGTAAGGGGAGATTTAGGAGGCTCAAAGGCCACAACGGCACACGACTTACCAGCGAGAGGAACCCCTACGATGGCCGCATCGTGATAGGGGTCAAGTTGTCGCCCCTCAACTTTGCCTCTACCGTCTCCCCCACCCGACGAAGAATTTCCTCATCGGAAAGGGCAGAGGAGGACATCCGGGTGCCCTCAATGGGCTCACCCGGCTTCATCTCAAACAGCCGCTGGTGCCAAGCCATCAGCGGCAGCACCCTCCAGCAGTGGAAGGCAGCCACAACCACAGCCACGGTGAGACCGTGGCCCCGTAGCCTCGCCAGCCCCTCCAGAAGCAGCTGTAACTTGGGCTAGTCGTCCTTCGGGACGCCGTACTTCCATCTCTCCGAGCAACTCCCCACAATCCGCCCAGTGTAGGGGGGAAGTCCTCTGTCGTCGTTGCAAAGGTAGAACCAACTCGTGTACCACCGGCGATTGGAGGACGCGAGTTAGGCCGGGATGTAGAGGTGTAGGCGGTCCTGACACACTTGGAGAGTGTAGCCACCGGCCCTCGTCGCCTTCCTCTTACCTGATGTGCCCGTCGGCTTGGTAGTATGCCCCACCCAGAATAGGTGGAGCCACAACTCCCAATGGGGAGCAATCCCCAAATACCCCTCGTAGATGGCAACAAAGATAGCCGCCTGAGCGATGGAGTTGGGATTGAAGTTGTGGAGCTCCACGCCATAGTAGTGCGGGAGTGTCCACATGAACCGGTCCGTTGAGATGTCAAGGCCGCGCTCGTGAAAGGAGATGAAGCTCACGACGTAGCCGTCGCGAGGTCTCGGCTCTGGCTCACCATACGGAGCAATCCACACTAGCCTGGTGGGGTCTGTCACCGGGCGAAGGAGTCCACCGTCGACAAGCGACTGAAGCATCTCCTCAGTGACGTCCGACGGATCCTAGGGGTCTGCCTCGATAACGACGATGTCGCCAGCCATGGGTACGATCGAGGAATCAGGTGTGGCAGTGAGTTTTTTCTCTCTCTCCCACGCTCTCGCTTTTTTCTCGCTTTCTCCCTAGGCTCGCTCTTCTCTCCTCTTCTTCTCGGCACCCACTGCTCTAGCGATGGCTCAACGGAGGTGGTGCTAATGCAGGCAAGGTAAGACGAGGAGGGGTGAGACTCTTCGAGTATTTATGTAGGGAGGGGGCAAAACGAATGGGTGATGAAATCGGGGAGGTTTTCCCCCGATCTGGCGCAGTTAACCATGAGCCGATTTCACCGGCCCACGCGCCCACGTCTCCTGCATTAAATGCGAGGACAGTTACATCCCATCCACCACGTCATGCTCGGCCACTATGGTAGCAGGCGTCATTTCGCCTCCCCATGAAACCGCCTTAAAAGGCATGCCACCCATTGCTGAGCCAATAGGGAAGATATTCCCCGTGGCCTATTCCTTTCGTATGAAGGAACCAGGCTCTGAGTCTATTACCATCCAGGGGTTCGAAGGCTAGGCCCCAAAGGGTTTCGATAGCCGCCCCAGGATAACAGAGTTAGGGACGACCATGGGCAAGCCTATACGGGGCTGAGGCCCAAGCAAGCAAAACGCTTGGGATGCCCAAAGTCATGTCTGAGACCGGCAAGAAAGTCTCTGAATGGGATCCCACCGTAGGGAGGCACCGAGCCACCGAGGCCCAGCGAACGGCCTCAGCACCCACTAGAGAAATCCTCTGGTACTCTTGGAGTGTGTCTCTGGACCGCTAGCTGTCCCCTAGCGAATGGGGTTTGGGCCTCCACTCGGACTACCCGATAACAGCTCACCGGAAGTGCCACCGCTCGTGCCCATCGAGGGTAGCGAGGCACATTCCACCCCTCCTTCCAAGCGAAAAGGAAGCATGAGGGTCACACAAAAAGTCAGGGGAACCCCCGACAGCCTTCTCGCTCTATGCAGAGGCTAAGGGGCTCTTCCTGCAACCTTGCCGAGACCCAGCGACCCTAGCTCACACTCAAAGGGGCTCGGCAAAATAAACCCTCCTTCCGAGCAAAAAGGAAGCGTGAGGGTTGTACAAAAAGATAAGGGAGCTCCTGACGGCCCTCTCACCCTGTGCAGAGGCTAGGGGGCTCTTCCTGCAAATATGCCGAGACCCCACAACCTGGGCTCGCGCCCAAAAGGGGCCTTGGCAAACAAACCCTCACGCACGAGGGGCGTATAAAAAGCCAGGGGAACTCCTGATGGCCCTCTCGCTCCATGCAGAGGCTAGGGGCTCTTCCTGCAACCTTGCCGAGACTAGAATGGGCTCGACAAACAAACCCTCCATCCAAACGAAAAGGATATGTGAGGGTCGGATGAAAAAGTCAGGGGACCCCTGATTGCCCTCTTGCTCTAGGCGGAGGCTCGGGGGCTCCTCTTGCACCCAAGACCAAGACAAATGGTCCAAGCCCACGCTAGAGGTTTCATTACAAAACACGATAAAGGGCACCGAGCCCATTACGGTCCAGGGGTTCGAAGGCTAGGCCTCCAAGAGGTTTCGACGGCCGCCTCAGGGCAACAGAGTTAGGGATGACTTTGGGGCGAGCCTATGAATGGCTGAGGCCCGAGCGAGCAATCACTCAGGGCATCCTAAGTCATGTCCGAGACCGGCAGGGAAGTCTCCGAATGGGATCCCACCATAGGGAGGCACCGAGCCACCGAGGCCCAGCGAACGGCCTCGGCACCCACTAGAGAAATCCTCTGGTACTCTTAGAGTGCGTCTCTGGACCACTAGCTGTCCCCTAGCGAACAGGGTACGGGCCTCCACTCGGACTCACCTGTTAACAGCTCACTGGAAGTGCCCACGCTCGTACCCATCGAGGGTAGCCTGGCACATTCCACCCCTCCTTCTGAGCGAAAAGGAAGCGTGAGGGCCGTACCCAAAGTCAGGGGGACCCCTGACGGGCCTCTTGCTCCATGTGGAGGCTAGAGGGCTTTTTCCTGCAGCCTCGCTGAGACCCCCGCAACCCGAACTTCCGCTTATGGGCTAGGCAAATGCAATAAGAACTACTCGCTCAAACACGAAAATAAAAAAAGCCCCTGGAGGAGTAACTCCACTCCTCTAGGGCCTCGGGGGCTACATCCGGCGGGTGCGCTCGTGCGCACCCACCGAACCTCAAGAAACAATACCCAATTCCTATGGGAGCGGGTATGAACCAAGCCTCGGCAAACCCTCAAGGAGAGTGCACGCACTCCCCCAGAGGCTCGGGGGCTACTGTCGAGTACCTTAGAACGGGGTGCCCCGAGCGAATATCAAAGGGGTCGCTTAAGTCCCATCAAAAAACAAAGCTAGAAGGTAAGCCGTGGGCCCCTCACCCACCACGACCGAGCCCACCAAGCCCTCTGCCTCGCCTTGAGCCTCACGTAGGAGGTCTCGGCGTCCTGACGCAATCTTCGCCTCATGGGAGGCTCTCCACGGGAGGCCTCGGTAGGGAACACGATCTCCGCCTCACACGAGGCTCCCCATGGAAGGCCTCGCCAGGGGGTGCATTCTCCGTGTCGCACGAGGCCTCTCGCGGAAGGCCTCGGTAAGGAGTCCAATCTCTGTCTCATGCGAGGCCTCATTCTCCATGTCGCTCGAGGCTGGTTCGTCCGCGGCCTATCGCCCCCCGCCACCTCGGCCGACCCTCCCGACAGTGCGTCGTGTCTTATTAATATTTCAACCACTCCTGCAATCTCCGCCGGATGAGGGCTCAATGCCACAGAATGGCCAATGGGACCTGAGGTCACATCAGCGCCATACCGGCTGGGACAGGGCATGGCGGGGATTACCGGCCACTGTGTTCTGATGCTGTGCCCACGATCAGTGCCCATACTACACTGTGTCCTACGATCCCTGCCTCGAAAACAACATCGCACGGATAACTTATCCCAGGTCATCACCGCCTCCAAGCCGACGCACCAGATCAGCCGCCCACTCGGGGCCTCGGCACTGTGCACCAAGGTCTCGGCTATCTCAAGGTTCATGCCCGCTAAGACCCCCCATTGCAGTGCAGCCTCGGCACCGACCAAGCCTCGGCCTCGCGCACAGTCCGTCCACAGCGGTTTGCACGTCCACCGTCGCACCCACTCCGAGGCTGTCCTAGGGCTCTCACAATGCACAAGATCGGATGGGACTAGCATGCCACCCTAGTGCTCCAAGGACGGACCACTCCGATGACCATGCTACCATAGGAATAGGCCACAGGGCTCGGACATGCTGCCCCTATTGGCACGATGCCGCATAGTTAACACATGTACTGTCCTTGTCCTCCCTTCAACTATAAAAGGAGAGGACTTGGGCCACTTAGAGAGGACAGAAAAAAGAGGAACACCTTGTAACACACACACGCACACATCCTAGCCGCCTGAGAGCAATGTCTCAAATGGCCCACACGACACCTTGCCGAGACCTGGGACTAGCTCTCTCTCCCCTAGCTTGTAACCCTCTACTACAAGCACTTCGGTGCAAGGAATACAAGATCGATCTCTCAAACTGGACGTAGGGCATCGATTGCCTAAACTAGTATAAACCTTGTGTCTCTTTGCATCACCATCCGGGATTAGGGGCACGCAGTTCAAATTCACTGGTTGGTTGAGGACCGCCCAATCCAAAACACTAACAGCAGAAAAGTTATGCTGGTCGACATAGAAAACCGATTGAGTTCGAAGATGGAGACTTCGTTTATCTGAAAGTCTCACCTATGAAGAGTGTCCAGCGCTTTGGTGTAAAGCAAAAGCTTGCACCGAGATATGTTGGTCCGTTTGAAATCATTAGACAAAGTGGTAAGGTGGCGTACAAGATTCAATTACCTCCTAAGATGTGTGCTATCTTCAATGTTTTTCATGTATCCCAATTGAAGAAGTCTCTTCGCGTCCCTAAAGAGAGAGTTCCATTGGGGGATATCGAGTTAAAATCAGATTTGACCTTTGAAGAAAAGCCGGTCTGAGTGATTGACACTCGTGAGCGAGTGACTCAGAGTCGGGTGGTCAAGTTTTACAAAGTCATGTGGAGTAATCAGGGTAGTGAACATGATGCAACGTGGGAAAGGGAAGATTATTTGAGGGATGATTATAAGGAATTCTATCAACAATGGTACGCTTTTCAAATCTTGAGACGAGATTTTTATAAGGGGGGAGGGATGTAACAACCCAGGTGTTAGGCTTCCACATTTGCACTTGCATTTCATGAACATGAGCATCATTCATTCATTCATAAGCTTATATCACATGAAACATGATTTTGAAACATGGCAACATGTTGCATATGTCATGTGTGTTGTTTCTTGTAAGAAATGAAAAGTGTGCAACATGTGCAACTCACTTTAGGGAAATATGGTTAGTTAATACTATGCAACAAGATCATGAAACATGTGAAACATGACTATGAAACATTTGTAACATTTCATATGTTTTTCATTGTTTTAGTACATACGATGCTTGATTCTTGTGTGACCAAGGTGTGGTGTGGCTAATAATTCTCTTAGACAACTTAGTGACACCTAGAATGCCATTTGGAACATTGTTCATATTGATCATGTTGCCTAAATAGGATTTCAAAAAGTGGTTTGACTTGTTTTGACCCCTAAACCCCTTTTGTTTGACTATTTAAAAAGTGTAGCTTAGGATGTTTGCATGTCTGAGCAACCTAAAACAAAGTTGTAGCAAATTTGATAAGGAACAAACTTTGTTCAGAAGTCAAGTCATGAAAATGTGCACAACATGTTCAAAAAGGATCCACAAGTCAGTGTTGATGGTTGATTCAACACTTGAAAATTTTTCTAAGTCCTTAATGCAGTTTCAGTTTGATTGAGCCAACTTTGGCTTGATACAACTCATGATCCATGGAGAATTAGTTGTTGATTTCTCAACCATTGTTGGAGCCCTATCTTAACTCTACAACTTTCATATACATTTCTTCCACTAATTCGTCATGGTTTAAGAGATCAAACGCCATCAAGTCTCACTGTCAGGCGTCGAACGTTAGCTAAATCGATGCTACAGTACCTTACTGGTTTCAGAAAATCACCGCCGCATGGCGCCACCCATCGCCGATCGCCTAAATGTGCAGCCACGCACCGCAAGCGTCCTAGCACGGCCGGCTACGACATGAACCCCCCCCCCCCCCCACGCACCTGCCAACCAGCTCGCCAGTCCAATTTCCACTTCCTTCGCTTCCTCCGCTCGCCCGAAGCTCCGCAGCAACAGCCGCAGCAACTCCAACAAGCTTGTGCTTGCTCGCCGCCACAAAAACGCGAACTACATCTTCACCACAGCTCCGTCGTGTTCTCCTCTACCTCCTCCACCTCTTAGCCGAGCCGATTGGGTCTTGGTAAGGGCGCATTTGCCATTTCCACCACCGCCCGCCATGACGGGGTCTCATCGGAGTTGGAGCTCTACGCGGCCAACTACCACCGAGGCTTTCCCGTCCCCTTTTCTTTGCTTGGGTAGCACGGTAGTGACCTCCTGAAGCTCGTACCGAGCTCGGTTGAGCCAGCCATGGCTTGCCGTTGCTGGTAGCTCACGTCGGAGCTTTGTTGTGCTGCCATCACCGGCGACAAGCCCCCTCCTCTAGGTCTTAGGTCTTGCCACTTGCACCAATTAGTTCCTCTCATCACGTAGAGCACGTAGGTGGCCTTGGTGTCACCGGAGTCCTCGCCGTCGGCGAGCAAGACCACCGCCGCACCATCGAACGCCGCCTCCTCTGTTCTGTATCACTGACAGGTGGGGTCGGCTATAATGAAGACAGGGATCCCGATCTTCCATCAGGTGATGGTAACTATCGTTGTGGCGGAGAATGACACACCAATCCGGCTTCAGATCGAAAGATCGAACCCTGCAATCTTAGCACCACAGCTCCTCTGGTTATCAACCGAGTCACGAACCAGGTTGACCTCACCAAGAAGGCTAATCCCTGCCTACACAACGAAGAACACAAGCAAGAACAAGAAAGATCGCAACCAAATTGTAGATGTATGATTAATCTCACGAGTTGGGGTCTCACAAACCGATGAACGGCGAAACTGTTCTTGATAGAATAATCTAAGCAAAACCCAAACCCTAAAGTAGGTGGTGGCTACTGATTATATAGCCTAAGGGATATCCAAGGATCCCTCTTCACGTCCTAAAGGTGTCCCAACACGTTACAAGGCCCAACAGCCCAAAAGGTGTCGCAGCACCCTGACAGATTCTGGATGCTAAGTTGTTTTGACAATTCCTATTGATTTCGAAGAGCTTTTGATGTGAAACCACTTGGATTGGCTTCCTTATCAAATTATCTTTCCATCCATATATGGATCATCAAAAACGGAGTTCGGATGCGTCTAGGGCATCCGTTTTATTGCAGACTGGTCCTGATGGCTGAGGCAGACTCGAACTCGGATTGGACTGGGCCTCTGGCTTGGCTTGGACATCCTTGCTGGCCTCCTAAGGTGGTGGCCAAGGAGGAGGATGTCCAAGGGCTTTCTTGGTGAGTTCTCCAAGTCCTTGGGGTGTGCTCCCACTTGGGCCAGGGTCCCAAGGATGAATAACAAGCCCATAACGACAGTGTAGCTCCCAGCAGAAATAGCGACAGAATATATTGGCGATTTGGAGGCCTTGCCGACATGATATTGAGATGGAACCAGATCTATTTGAAAGCTTATCAAACAAGCTTTCCATCAAGTGCTCATTGACCTCGATCGCACTCCGGATGGATGAGTTATGGCCTTCCCAATGAGGCACTGTCGGGCTGCCGACGAACCAAAAGTTTAACTTTGATGAACTTCCATTATGAAACACATTTGAACCTACAATCAAATAGTGACATGTACATCTGGAACTAAGTGAATTATAACTAAAGCCACTATGCAAATGTAGGAATGAGCACACCTTATAATCATTGTTCATATCCGAAGGTGCCATGTCCTCATCATCCTCCCCTTCTTGACAACAAACCGTCCTCGGTTTGAGCTTAGCTGGTGGACAAGTTGTCGGTAGTAGCCAACATTGCTCCCCTTCTTGAAATTTAACATGTTTCTTTATAACAAAACTAGGGGAACTTGACATGACAAGATTATAGCAATTGCAATCCTTTGGTTGATCATACTTTTGCACAATATAAAGAGATTTCAGATTTGAACAAATATAGACACGATGCACCATATACTCTCCTTTACAATTATATTTTCCAATAAAATGATATGTATGTCTAGAGAACCATGGCAAATCAGCATATGCATAAAGTTTCTCCTCTAAAGAACTAAGATTACACGGAACATCAAATTCAATGTAACCCAAAGTATTTAAAGAAGACAATAATTTCAGCTCATCAACTTCACTAGCATTATGAATAACAAGTCTATTTTCAGCACAAGTGCTCATTTTCAGCACACATATAGCGTGATCATTCTTCAATGATTGCATGGGTATAACATAAATATCATCATGCAAGTCATCTTTGTCATAAGAAACATCAAGCAAATTATCTTGTGACAAAGGTAAATCAAGCGAATGCTCCACTAAAATTTGCTCTATCATAGCATGATTGGTGGAAAAATTCAGCACATCAAGAGAACTCTCACCTTCTATGAGTTTAGCATCATGGGCATTACCTTTGCTCTCATGTTCAGCAGGGGTAATAGTTGATGGTTCTGAATTTTCACATGAGGCTGTGAGCTTCTCATTTTCTGTCACGGCATCCTTGCTCTTTTCTACATTGTCCTGCAAAAGGTTAGGCATAGCAGGAGGAATAACAACAGACTCTTCCTCTAAATGGTGCACCTCATCATATGAAGTCAAAACAGGAGGTGGATTAACAAAGGTTTCTCGCATAAGAAGTTTCATATCATTCCAAGTTTGAGGCTTATCAGAAGGATCTAAAGACTCCCACCAAGATAAAGCAGAATGTCACAAAACACTAACTGCATTTTTTACCTTCCTCCTTGGACACATAAGGCGAGTAGCAAATATGTTATCGATAGCAATTTCCCACTCCATGTACTCATCAGCACCTATACCATCATAAGTCGGTGGATACGAACAACCTGTCATTATAAACACAAAAACAAGGAACAAACAGTGAAGGTTATCCCTAATAATCCTACTACGTAGGTGGAGTGGTGCTGCCTCTCAAGATCATAGCAAAAGGAAACACCTTATCAAGCTCTTACAAGGTTCTTACCAATGCAAAGCAGTGGACGGTACAACCGGTGGCTGGTACATGATACCTGTGAGGGTGTGACACCAAGATTGCAAGGGTCTTTTTCTATACCGATCTGAAGTATATGTGGAGCTTGGGAAGATCGCAAAAGAACAAATATGTATATGTGGCACACAAGTCAGTGACAGACAGCAATATTGAATAAATGTCCAGAGCACTTGTCCTAGTTGCTGGCCTATACATGTTCCTATCACTAGTTGTGATAAACAAGAGAGGAAACAAGGATGAAAGGAAACAAGTATTAAAGGTAGCAACGGATATAAACAAGGCAAAAGGTACCACAAACAATAGAGCTATTGAGTGTTCCTTATGTGCTCCTTTTCGATATCTTCTATTCTCTTTTACTATTTTTTTTCTTTTATTTTTTTTTTGTCCAATCTTTTTTTTCTTGCTTTTGCTCTTTTGATATTTTTTTCTCAGCAAGGAGCACACAAGAATAAACCACAAAAAATTTGAGCTCAATTGAATAAAAGATGTGGCCTATAGAAAATTAGGACTGTGCTCTAAAAAGCATACCAAAACTTGTGGGCCCAAAAACTCAATTTTCCTAATCGAATTTCGCAAATCTAATATTTGCAAACCTAGCTATGCTAGGATGAAATAGATCTAAAATTTTTTGGCGTTCTCTGTAGATATAAAATTGTCCCCATTTTGAGTTCGGATGCAAAAGTTATGACTGTTTTAAGGAAGCTGCTCAAATAAGGGTTTTAGTGGACACAAGATGCAAACCGATGGTGATACGGAATAGCGGCGGGTGGAGGGATCAACACAAACTAGAAAAGAACACAATCTAAACCAGCAACAAGACTTTGACCTAGGACACAAACTCAACAACGGAATCTGAAACTGAAATATGCAAAGGCTATGGCGCGGAAGTTTCTAGGATAGGAAATAAAAGTATGGCACTGGACTATAGGACGAATGCGAAACTCTCAAACTAGGGAATAAAAGTGAACCTGACGGTATACCTTAGCTCTGATTACCACTTAATGGAGACGGGGATCCCGATCTTCCGTCAGGTGATGGTAACTATCGTTGTGGCGGAGAATGACACACCAATCCGGCTTCAGATCGAACCCTGCAATCTTAGCACCACAGCTCCTCTGGTTATCAACCGAGTCACGGACCAGGTTGACCTCACCAAGAAGGCTAATCCCTACCTGCGCAACGAAGAACACAAGCAAGAACAAGAAAGATCGCAACCAAATTGCAGATGTATGATTAATCTCACGAGTTGGGGTCTCACAAACCGATGAACGGCGAAACTGTTCTTGACAGAATAATCTAAGCAAAACCCAAACCCTAAAGTAGGTGGTGGCTACTGATTATATAGCCTAAGGGACATCCAAGGATCCCTCTTCACGTCCTAAAGGTGTCCCAACACGTTATAAGGCCCAACGGCCCAAAAGAAGGTGTCGCAGCACCCTGACAGATTCTGGATGCTGACTTGTTTTAACGATTCCTGTTGATTCCGAAGAGATTTTGATGTGAAACCACTTGTATTGGCTTCCTTATCAAATTATCTTTCCATCCATATGTGGATCATCGAAAACGGAGTTTGGATGCATCCAGGGCGTCCGTTTTATTGCAGACTGGTCCTGATGGCCGAGGCAGACTCGAACTCGGATTGGACTGGGCCTCTGGCTTGGCTTGGACATCCTTGCTGGCCTCCTAAGGTGGTGGCCAAGGAGGAGGACGTCCAAGGGCTTTCTTGGTGAGTTCTCCAAGTCCTTGGGGTGTGCTCCCACTTGGGCCAGGGTCCCAAGGATGAATAACAAGCCCATAACGACAGTGTAGCTCCCAGCAGAAATAGCGACAGAATATATTGGCGATTTGGAGGCCTTGCTGACATGATATTGAGATGGAACCAGATCTATTTGAAATCTTATCAAACAAGCTTTCCATCAAGTGCTCATTGACCTCGATCGCACTCCGGATGGATGAGTTATGGCCTTTCCAATGAGGCACTGTCGGGCTGCCGACAAACCAAAAGTTCAACTTTGATGAACTTCCATTATGAAACACATTTGAACCTACAATCAAATAATGACATGTACATCTGGAACCAAGTGAATTATAACCAAAGCCACTATGCAAATGTAGGAATGAGCACACCTTATAATCATTGTTCGTATCCGAAGGTGCCATGTCCTCATCAGGCTGACACCCGGGTCCCACGTGTCAGTGACTATTTGTTCAAAAGGATAGTTCAAATTTCTAGTTTTGAATGCTGTTTTGTAAATTTTGTAACTCCAAATGTGTAGATCCAAATGGGGTGATTCAAATTTTGTTAGACTCACAGTGAGGTCTAGTATTTAATAAAAATATGATATGAGCATATGATGTAGAAATTTTGGAAGAATTAAATAGGAACTTGAAATGTGTTTTCAACTGCATGCAAACTTGTTTGAATTATATCTTGAGTTTCTGTGATCCAAAAATTATGAAATTTTATGGGTAAGCTAGTCTTGCATAGTAGAAGCTCTGGTTAAAATTTGAGAGTCATTGCTTGTAGGGGTTTTGAGTTATAATTTTTCCTTTTTTCATTGATTGATACTTGTGTGAATTTTTGTAAATTATCTAGGAATCATATGACCATGACACTTGGTTGGTAGTATGTTAGTACCTTAAGGATGCTAGGAAAAATATGAAATCTGTTGCTTGACACTTTTCACTAAGGTCTCCTAATTATGCCATTTTAAGCCATTATGCCTTATCATTTTTGTGTAGGCTGTTATACTTACTCAAATGGTGTGAAATTTTTATGGTAGTCTACTTAGAGCATGTAGTTCTACTGTAATTTTTGTAGATTTAATGGTGTAGTTTTCATATATGTTTACCATTTCCTCTAATTAATTAAATAAATTAAGAAAGGTATGCAAAGAAATGTTTGGGTGATGAACACCCTACTTTCTGGTGTTCTTGTGATATGTGTAATAAGTGAGTAGAGCTAGTTTTGTCCAATTATTTGTTTACATCATAAGTTAATAATTATTTCGTTTGCATTATGTCTCTCTGGATAGATCTAGGGACGTTAGAAAGATCCCCATGATATTTTGATTTGCTGTGAATGTGATGAATACAAGAGTTGTAGATAATTTATGTATCTAGCTCCTGTCAAAATTTGATGGCATTTGGCCTAGCAGTTTAGAAACTACAGCTGTTTAAAGTTAGGTTCCAGTTTTGCTTACTCTCTGTCTTGTGAGGACAGAGTTCTGTTGATCAAAGAATTCGACTTGGTAAAGTGTTGAATCATGCTTTTAGGTTTGAAAATGAATTGTAGACAATTTCATAAGATTTCCAAATTGTCTTGTTGCATGTCATTTGGATTTATAAATCTCCAGTTATGGTTAGTTTACTGTACCGCTACAAAGTCTTCATTTTGCTGAAATACAAATGCTTGATGCAATGTTCTCGTTGATTGTTTAGGGGTTAGCCTAACTTGAGAATATGCTTAGGTGCAGGTGCAGGTGCTAGGTCATTAACTAAAGATGAGCAATTATACATTAGGTTGTATAAACTTGGTAAGTAAAGTGATTTGAATATGGCTTAAGTTGGAATATGCAGACTACAACGAACATGTGCATTCCTCGAGCATCCCTGACATGCGTTCATGTGCATCCATGATATTTATCTTGTGCATTCATGCAATAGGTGTGCCGAAGGGAGTGACGTTGCTGGAGTTCAAGGGAGCCAACCAGGAGGAGGAGCCCGAGGTGCAGGAAGCCGACGAAGCAGCCGCCGCGGAGGAGTTGCCCGAGTGCCCTGACCACTAGCCTTCCTCATTCCTGAAAGGCAAGCCCCGGAGCATATTAAGCCTCCCATGTTTTCACAAATACATTGAGTATCTTTTATTTGTTGATGATGCATTAAGTATAGGAATTGGTTGGAACCAATTGCTGCATTATATATCCCTCCTTGTCCAGATATCACATTGGAATCCTATTTAAGTTCAGGAACGGGTTAAATGCTTAGCCATGCTTAGTGTGGTAGAAGTCAGGTGATTTCCTATCACCTGCGTGCTTTAGGATGAGGTGGATCACAGTGGGTTATATTTGCTATTGTGGAAAAGAACCATGTTAATAATGAATTAAGACCGGGCGGAGTCTTGTGTAGGTTTGGACATAGTGACTCCATCTGAGTCGTTTAAGGATCGATACGCTGTACGTCCTCATGTCATATTGAACGCAGCCTAACACTTAGCTCGCCGGATAAGTCGTTCCGACCACGAAGCCGAGTAGCTTAACTCAGGCCAGGATCCATGGGGGTTGGATGCATTTTGGAGGTAGTAAGGATGTGCGTAGAACCATTGGCATAAGTCCAAGGGGAGTCAGGTGCTTAAAATCCTGCACTTCCTGGCAGAGTGGTTCTCTGAGAATGCAGGGCGGCCCGGACCCACATCTTTTATTTTATTTTTCTCCTGAGTTGTACCAAAGGTGACTTGTTTGTGACCCTAATAGGGGAAGCAGGGTTTGTGTTAGGAATAACCCTCTAGCTGGATAGGAATCGATTCGAATCGCCATCTCTCCCAGATAGTGAGAACTTGACTGCAGCGGCAACGTAGATTCAATTAATTTAACGATATGGTTAAATGGATGATGATGATAAGGTTGCCACAATGAATACCTGATATGGTTATTAATGTTTGCACCCTAATAAAATGATTGCTTAGTATAGTGCTATTATAGATGACAGGTTAATGGCTAAAAAGTCACTGCTAGTTCAGGTTAAGAGTTGACCATTATTACTTATGCTTTTCCACAAAAAGAAAGTGTCAGCCAATCCACTACATTAAGCTATGCATAATCCTTGGTGTCATTTGTTTGGTTTTCGATGGGTAAGTCTAGCTAGTATATTCCTGTACTCAGGGTTTATTCCCTCTTGTTGCAGATGACCTTCTATATCAGGGATTCTGTAAGTATTGTCTCCACCCGGTGGGTGATGAAGACTAGATCATGGGCATGATCTCTGTTCTCTTATCTGAATGCTTTTGCGGGTTGTGATCAGCAAACCAGTATGTGTATTTGAACTCGGGTGTGTAAGTTAAACTATTTGCTTCCGCATGTTTTACAAGACTTGTTTTGTAATAACGATGACTCTATGATGATGTAATCTATTTGCAACGTCTGCGAAATGTTGTAAACGTACGATATGTTATGTTGAATTACTGTGATCTTGGTTGTATGCAAGTTGGTTTGAAATCCTTCGAGATTTCAGTTGACTACCGGGTTAATATGGGCTCAAGTTCGAGAATTTGATTGTTTCGACGATTATTTTGTACTTGTGCTCTTATAAATTGGTCGGTTCTGTGACAATGAGTATCTTCATTTTCTACTCTCCCCATCTTTATCATCATCTTTTGGTGCATTTGATGAAGAGGTGGATCAATCACTTGTACATCATCTTTAGGCTCGATGTCTCCAACCGGAATGTTCCTCATGGCCTCCCTCAATGGTTCATCACCTACATCCTCAAGATTCTCATGTGCTCCTTGGGAGCCGTTAGATTCATA
The DNA here is from genome assembly GCF_019320115.1 of Miscanthus floridulus. Taxonomy (NCBI): domain Eukaryota; kingdom Viridiplantae; phylum Streptophyta; class Magnoliopsida; order Poales; family Poaceae; genus Miscanthus; species Miscanthus floridulus. The sequence continues at coordinate 70,639,703 of NC_089589.1, forward strand.
TGTTTTCTTCAACCAAGCCAGTGGCATGATTAATATGCTTTGGACTTTGATGAGTAACCAACAAGAAAACCAATATCACAACGTGTTGTCGCTTCTTGTAGATGTAGCATTTGCAACCAAACACCCGGAAGAATGATACGTCCGGCTTCTTCCCTTTGAGCAACTCATAAGGGGTCTTGCCAAGAAACTTTTGAAGAAATAGACAATTGGATGCATAACATGTGGTGTTGATAGCTTCCGCCCATAGAGCTTCGGGTGTATTGTACTCATCAAGCATTGTTCTTGCAAGTGTGATAAGTGTCCGGTTCTTTCTCTCTACTACACCATTTTATTGAGGAGTGTATGTTGTGGAGACCTCATGCTTGATCCCTACTTCATCACAATATGCTTCAATGTTTGTGTTGTCAAATTCTTTTCCATTGTCACTTCTTATCTTCTTGAGCCTTACTTCAAATTCATTTTGTGCTCTCTTGGCAAACTTCTTGAAACATGCGGCCACTTCGATCTTGTCATGAAGGAAGAACACCAAAGTATATCTAGAGTAGTCATCAACTATCACAAGACAATAGAGATTTCCTCCCAAACTCTTATAATTTGTTGGTCCAAATAGATCCACGTGAAGAAGCTCTAGCACTCTTGTTGTTGACATGTAAGCTTTTATTGGATGAGTGTTTGCAACTTGCTTCCTAACTTGACATGCACTACAAAGCTTGTCTTTTTCAAATTTCACATCCTTCAAACCTCTAACCAATTCATTTTTCATTAGCTTCTTGAGTGAGCTCATCCCAACATGTGCAAGTCTTCTATGCCATAGCCACCCAAGTGATGTTTTGATGAATAAGTATGTCTTCAAGTTTGCATCTTCGGAGGTGAAATCCACTAGATATAGGTTATTGTATCTAAAACCCTTAAATATAACTTGATCATCATCTTTCTTTGACACAACCACTTCCTCCTTGGTAAACAAACATTGAAAGCCAAGATCACACAATTGACCAATGGATAGCAAGTTAAAACTCAATGAAGCAACATATAGCACATTTGATACTGAATGATCATTTGATATTGCAACTTTGCCCAATCCTTGAACTTTGCCCTTTGAATTATCACTAAATGTAATCATTTCTTGACCATCTACTTCTTCATCTAGTGAGGTGAACATACGAGGATCACCGGTCATATGTTGAGTGCAACCACTATCAATAACCCAATGACTTCCACCGGTCTTGTAGTTCACCTACACACAAGAGATCAAGCTTGTTGTTTAGGGACCCAAACTTGATGAGGGCCCTTGACTTTCTCAACAAGTGACTTTCCAATCCAAATTTGCTTAGGCATATTCTTGTTGGGTGGACCTAAGAACATGACTTCATTTTTCCACTAGAATCATTTCTAAGCATGTAGTGAGCATTGAAGGCAAAGGGTCTAGCATGCTTGGGCAAGGGTTATGGTGGTGGAGTTTGACACTCATGGGCAAAGTGACCTTGTCCACACTCAAAATATCTCTTTGGCTTAGGCTTTGACTTGTATTGTTGTTGATGTTGAGCTTGAGCTTTCTTCTCTTGATTTGCCAAGTACCCAACACCACTTCTATCCATCTTCATCATGGTGTTCATGAGTAGCTCACTTTGGAGATATTGGCCTCTTGTGAACTTGCTCAAACTGGTCTTGAGATGTTCTTTCTCCAACTTGAGCTTCTTGTTTTCTTCTCTAAGTTCATCATGATTTTTCTCCATCTTGAGTCTCTTGTTCTCTTCTTTAAGCATCTCATTCTCAAGAGCTATATCATAATCATTGTCAAGATTCTCTATCACAATTGTGCTGATGGTTGATAGCTTTTTAAGATCTTTCTTGAGCTTTTCATTCTCATTCTTGAGCTTGACATAATCATCATAGTTGTCAGACTTAACCACTTTCTTGCCTTTGCTACTTGAACCTTGCTCAATGCTCTCAACAATCAAGTCCTCACATGATGTAGCTATATCAATCTTAACAACATTGTTAGTAGCATCATGTGGCTCATTGAATAATAACTCATGAGAAAGAACAAGATTGTCATGATTAATCTTGAGATTGGTGTACTCTTCTTTTAGCAAATTATAACTAGTGGTGAGCTCATTATGTATCCCCTCAAGTTTATCATGTTTTCTCTAAGCTCCTTTTTAGAGGATTTGAGCTCCTTGAGTTTGGATGACACAATTTTATTTTGTTCTCTAAGCTCAACACTAGCTTTTTTGGCTATGTCATACTTTGCTAAGAGTGAGTCCTTGTCAAGTTCTAGCTTTTTATTTTTAGCTCTTGTCTTTCTAATGATTTTAGTATATTGGTTTAGCAACTTGACAAGATCATCATAAGAAGGTGATTCAAATTCTTCATCATTATGACTACCACTTTCATCATTGCTAGCATTATCATCACCACTACTATCATCATCATTTTGTACCTTTCGTTCACCCTTGGCCATAAGGCATAGGTGTGTAGAGGATGACGGTGGCGGTGTCAGTGAAGATAGTGAAGAATCAATCACAAGAGCGGCCACCTTCTTGTTTTAATTCTCACTTTCATCATTAGATGAGTCAATTGATGATTCAATATCCATGAGCCAATCACCAACAATATATGCCTTGCCATTCTTCTTCTTCTTATGAAATTCCTTCTTCTTGCCATCCTTCTTCTTGTATGGCTTCTTCTTCTTCTTCTCATCATCATTTTAATCACTTGAGTTATCTTTCTTGCCCGTGTACTTCTTCTTGTACATGTATTTCTTAGGTTTGGGGCATTGATGAGCTAGATGACCAAGTTCTCCACAATTATAGCAATCCATTTTAGAGATGGGCTTCCTTCTGTTACTAGTGAAGAATTTCTTCTTCTTGCCATCAAACTTGACACCATTCTTGTTTAGCTTCTTGAGCATCTTGGTAGTTCTTCTCACCATGAGAGCAAGACTTGCATCATCAATCTCATCATCACTTGAGCTATCATGATCAACTCTTGCTTTGCCCCTCTCCTCTTGGCTTGCCTTGAATGCCAAATCTTTCTTCTTGGTGGAAGAAAAGCCATCTTGTGGAGTGATGTGCATGTACATCTCATGTGCATTGATCTTCCCCAATATTTGAGTTGGTGTAGCGGTGGAAAGATCACCTTGATGAAACACCGTCACAATATGCCCATATTTATCAATGGGGAGGACACTCAAGATCTTTCTCACAACATCGGAGGGTTGCATTTGTGTGAGTCCAAGCCCATTGACTTCCTCTACAAGAACATTCAAGCATGAGTACATCTCATTGGCACTTTCTCTAGGAAGCATCTCAAATGAATTAAGTTTTTCATCACAAGGTGGTAGCGTTCCTCACTCTCACTCTTTGTTCCCTCATGGAGCGCACAAATGTTCAACCATAGTGCATGGGCATCTTTGTGGTTCCGCACATGGTTAAAAACATCCTTGCAAAGGCCTCTAAAGAGGGTGCTTCTAGCCTTTGCATTACACTTCTCGTAGTTAACCTCATCACCTTGAAGGTTTGTGGGATCCTTAGGTTTTGGGAAGCCTTGTGAGACAGCTCACAGAACTCCAACATCTAAAGCTTCTAGGTATGCCTCCATGTGAATTTTCTAATAAGGAAAATCATCTCCCTCAAAGATAGGAGGGGGTCTATCCCCGTGGGACATCTTGCTCTAGGCAGTTAAGCCTAATTTAGCGGGCATGAGGCTCTGATACCAATTGAAATGATCAAGATGCCCAAGAGGGGGGTGAATTGGGCTAATTCTAAATTTTTACAATAATTAAGCCCTACACTTAGCCCACTTCACCTCTTGTGCCTAGAATGTGTTCCTATTGTTCTCCCACACAAAAGTTTTGCACCCTAGGTTCCAATCCTACTCTAACATGGCAATTCTAGGAATGTAAAGACATGAAATGAATTGCTCCAATGTAAATGCTCAAATTAAAGAGAGAGAAAGGAACGCAGTGATATTTTCCTGAGGTATCAGAGAGTCGCCACTCCCCACTAGTCCTCGTTGGAGCACCCGCGCAAGGGTGTAGCTCCCCCTTGATCCACATAAGGATCAAGTGCTACACTCCATCATGGTGAATCGCCCATAACCACTCACAACTTGACTTGGGCCATCCACAAGCTCCGCCGGATGATCACCAAGCTCCCAATCACCACCGAGCCATCTAGGTGATGGCGATCACCAAGAGTAACAAGCACAAACTCTCACTTGACCAAGACAAGCCTAATGAGAAAGGTGGATGCACACTTGCTACTCTCTATGCACTAATGGGGTCCTTAATCTTGGATTATCTAATCTCAATCACCTCACTAGGCTCTTGCTCTCCCTTGCACTCCAAAGGTGTTTATCAGCTGAACAAATGGGCAAGAGACCTCCCATGGATGAGTGGAGTAAGTATTTATACCCCCTCATTCAAAGCATAACATTTGGAGGTTGAGCATCACTCTGCGGGCTAACCGGACGCTCCGGTCAGGGTGACCAGACGCTCCGGTCAGTTATACCTACCACTGTGTTAGAGAGAGTCGTTAACCTCTGACTAGACTCTGACCGGCATCCGGTCAGCACCCACCGGACGCGTCCAGTCAAGAAAAAGCCTCTCTAGAACCTCTCTGGAGTGGACTAGATGCAGGCACCCCAGCGTTCGGTGCTCCTCAACTCAGCATCTGGTCAGTACTAGACGACTACAGTTGATCAAATGAACTGACCAGACTCACCCTCTAGCGTTCGGTCACAACCAGACCAACGTTCAATCAGTACTAGACAGCTGCAGTTGATCAAATGAACTAACTGGACTCACCCACCAACGTTCGGTCACAACCAGACCAGCGTCCGGTCAGTCATTTGACCCTTCATTCACTTCCAACTCGAAATCCTATATGAATGAAGTTGACTTCTATTGATCTTAGGGCTATTCCTGAGCTACCTAGTGCTAGGTTTCACAAGTGTGCACCACACCTAACCCACTAGACTCACCTAGGTCAAGCTACTAGTCCATACCCCCCTTAATAGTATGGCCAAATGAAAAACAAAGTCCTAAACTATTCTAAGTGTCTCTCCAACACCAAACGACACTTAGAACTAGTCCGTCCTTAACCTCGTCATCTAACCTTTGAAAACCAAAATGATTTCCATCGACAGGGGCATGACAACCATGATTGCCCAATCAATTTCTGTTACCATGACCTAACTCAAATTGCCTCTACAAAGCACACATTAGTCATAGTAATCTCGTGTCGTTATTAATCCCTGAAACCCAACTAGGGGCCTAGATGCTTTCAAACCTCAAGTTTACAGTCGTTCTGTGCCTTGGTCTCGGTCCCCTAGGAGGGAGATTCTTGGCTTCCCGATCGAGCAACTCGTATAGTTTCCAAGCTTGTTTGACTGGTGCTCGGGGGCTTGCTGCCTCCTTGGGTCACCATGAGTGGCTCTAGATCAATACTCAGACATCGTTCAATGGGGGTGGTTTTGGTTCTAAGCACCTGGTTAAGGCCGCTTGTGCCACCCATGAATGTCCCTTGCACTTTAAGTGCTTTGGGTGGCCTTGAAGCCTGATGAGCCGGCCTTCGAACCCTCAGCGATGCCATATCTAGGGGGGCCACGCCTTCATGCGGCTAGGAGACTCGATCCATTAATAAATTAGATAAATGAAATTGAAATGAAATGAAATGGAAACATAGCTAGTAGCGTGGCGATCGGAGCTGTGTCATTAGCACTTGCTGATCCTTCGCTCAGATCCCTCGTCGCTCAGCTCACTTCATCCATCCTGACCCTATGAAGCGAGGCATCCCTATCACAGCGCCCCTTCAGAGAGGGCAGACGATGATGAGATAGCCATTCCTTGCTGCAGCCGAGCGTTCAAGAAGTCTCTCGAGAAGGAAAGTAGTAACAAAAGAGAGAAAGGAGATCGGGATAGCAAGACTTATCTTGGTTTTAATTGTTGGGGCAATGTGATGGTGAGGGAGATAGGTCAGTGTGACTTGGCGCGAGCGCTGAGCTACTAGGCGAAGGGCTCGATAGTGTCCTTTCCTCAAGGGGAAGGCTAGAACTCATCTTGATCAGGTTAGCCCCTTCTAGGGGAGGCCAAGCACCTAGATGGAGGGGCTAGGTGAGCCTTCACAGCTGCCAGTAGCGTCAGGCGCCTTGTTGGAGCTCGATCGACAAAGCATCACTGTCACTAGAGCCTCTCCCTTCGCTGGTGCCCTTCCTGCACCGTGGTCGGAGCCAAAGGGGCCATAGGAGCTGGACAACATGGCCTCCTGGGCAACATAGTCCTAATCACAGTAGTAGGCATGCTCAAAGCTGTCCTCGATGGTGATGACTCCGTTCAGGCCAGCCATCTTCAACTTCAAGTAGGTGTAGTTGGGGACAGCCATGAACTTGGCGAAGCATTGCCATCCAAGGAGAGCATGGTAGATGCTAGGGAAGTCCACCACCTTGAAGGTGAGTGGCTCCTTGCGGAACTTGTCCGGCTAGCCGAAGGTGACATTGAGCTGGATGAACCCAAGGGGCATAGCTTCCTTCCCTAGGATGATCCCATAGAATGGTGCCCTGCTAGGGATTAGGCTGCTCTGAGGGATCCTCATCTTGTTGAGGGTGCTGGCATAGAGGATGTTATGGCCACTGCCTCTATCCATGAGCACCTTGGATAGGCGTGTGGTGCCCACGATCAGGCTGACCACGAGTAGGTAGCAACCCGAATGGTGGGACGCGGTCAGGGTGATTGCCCTGATCAAAGGTGATGGTCATCTATGACCACCGGAGCCATGTCGGAGTGGCTAGGGTGTGGATAGTGTTCACCTCCTGCTCAGTGATGCAACGCTGCCGGCAGGACTCGTACGCTTGGGAGCCCCCAAAGTTCATGAGGCACTACTCGGCCTTAGGGAACTCGGTGTCTTTGTCCTAGGCATCATCCGCTGTGGTGTCAGCCTTTTGGGCAGGCTTCTAGGCCTTGTTTAGTTGGCTGAGGGTGCTACAGATGTAGCCCCTCATGGTTGCGTAGTGAGGAGGAGCTTCGATTATTAGCGGTGGCTCTGCTCTTGCAGCAGAGCTCAAGCTGTTCGGTGAGGACTCAGATGATCTGTTTGGAATCATCCCCCCCTCTAGGATCCAACTTCCCCATATATATCGAGGTAGGTCAGGTACATGCTGGTTTGGGGGAGTTTAGCCAATGGTCTACATGCGCTGGAGTCTAGGAGGGTCTTGCAGCGGCATGGATGGACCTTGGCATTATTGTGGAGCCAAAAAAGCTTTGGGCATCATCTAGCTGCTCTGTTCTGACATGCTAAGTGTCAGGCTCTGTCGGCTTGGACCAGTCTTCACTAGGTGCACCTACTGGAGCCTTCTTGGTGGAGAAGGCATCTGACTTGAGGGGCTGATGAGTGGGTCTAGAAGCCCCTGAAGCCAGCAGAGGGGTTTGTCCCCTTATGTCATGCCCCATACATGACCCTATCGAAGGAGTGGTTGATAGCACCGCGCCTGCTGGCCAGCATAGGGAAGCCCCCCAAGCTTTGGACGCTCGGGGTGCTTATCTCCAGCCTAGGTCTTGGCTGGCGTCGAAGGCCGAGCCAGCAAGGATCGAGTTTAGACTCCTATCAATTAGAAGCCTGAGGCTCGGGCGAGCCCCTGAGCCTTGAGCAAAGGTGAAGGGCGTGCTCGAGCCTGGCCCAATCCTTAGCTAGAAGGTGCGCGTGAGCACACTTGAGGGGTGTAGCGCTCGGTCCCTTGGGCGATCCTAGAGGGATTGATCGGGAACCTTTGATCCCAAGGCATAACATACCCCTATGTTAGGATCTCATCAGGGAGTACATATTTTTTTGACGCAAACTATGGAGGGGAGAGCTTCCCCGCCTGGATATATTGATTATCATCAACCGCCTTGTTTTTAGGGAACGAGGCAAAAACCCTGGTCATTCGGTTAATTTTGGAAAACTGGACTAAAACTAATACAACAACCCCAGCATAAGGACCAGATTGTGGCATGTCCACAAAAAACACCAAAAAGAGAAAGAAAATTACAACACCAAAGCACAGGAACTCTTCGACGATGCCTCCAGGGAGGTGGATGACGCCACAACATAATCATCGTTAGCCAAGCAATGAGAGACAACACCGCAGAAGCTGGGCAAGGCTTCTGCCCGATCATTGTGCCGAGGGGTTGAACGGGTCGACCATGCGGAAGAGGCACAAAGAGGTTCTTAAGTGACACCTTCAAGAAGGAGATCCTCATCACTGGCCTAGACTAATCAGAGTTGAGCTTTCGCTCAGAGCCTTTGTCATTGCTCCCTTTGAGCCTTTGTCTACATGGAGGGTGTGTCACCTACGCATGGACGGAGGGTGGTGCCAGTTGCCGCCACACCTTGTGGAGCTATTTGGACTCACCCACGATGATGGGAGGTGCACACAGGCAGTGTCAGTCACCACCATAGCTCATGGAGCCATTTGGACTCACCTATGAGGATGGAAGGCACACACCGGCAGTGCCAGTCACCACCACAAGTCGCGGAGCCAATCGGACTCGCCCGTGAGGATGGGAGGCGAGCACCGGCAGTGCTAGTTGCCGCCACACCTCATGGAGCCATTCGGACTCACCCACGAGGATGGGAGGTGTGCACCGACAGTGCTAGTCACCACCACACCTTGCGGAGCCATTGGGACTCACCCGCGATGATGGGAGGCATGCACCGGCAGTGCCCGTCGTCGCCACACCTCACGGAGCCGTTCGGACTCGCTCACGATGATGGGAGGCACGCACCGGTAGTGCCAGTCACCGCCACACCTAGCGGAGCCATTCGGACTTGCCCGTAATGATGGGAGGCATGCACCAGCAGTGGCAGTCACCGCTGAAGTGGACCGTGACGCCTAAGAGGGGGTGAATTAGGCAACTTAAAAATCTACTTCTAAACTATGGCCTCTTTTTTCTAACCTTAGCAAAACCTATGCAAAAGATAAACTATCTAAATGTGCAACTATGGTTTTGCTAGTGTGTTGCTATCTCTACCGCAAAAGGAGTAATGTAATCAATGTAAATGCGGAAGATAAAGAGCAAGGTAGAGATATGCAAACTCCCGTTGATGACTTCGGTATTTTTACTGAGGTATCGAGAAGCGCGCAAGCTTCCCCCTAGTCCTCGTTGGAGCCCCTCACAAGGAATCCCTCGCAAGGGCTAAGCTCCCGATTGGGTAACTCCGTGGATAGCCTCGGGCCTTCCTCATGCGTAAGTGGGTCTCTGACGTGCCTTCCGGAATGCCTCTCCCGGATGCTTCCCGCCGTCTTCACTATCAAGCTTCTGGCCAAAACACCGCGGGCCTAGTTCTCTCCTATACACGGTGGCGGCCACACCATAAACGCGGTTGGTATGATCTCGCAAGACTACATGCCCCTCTGATGTACAACAATGGTGCGCACAAGCACTGAGTGGTAAGAGGTATGCAAACCTCACTAAACACTAGGCCTAAACCTAGAGCAAGCGCATAAGCGGTGGTCTAATCAACCAAAGCACTTCACAAAGCACCTACACTAATCACCTAATGAAACACTAAGCACTATGCAAGTGGAGATTACTAAAATGGTGTATCAACACCCTAGATATGTTTCCTCAGCTCCACACTACTCATTTAGCCGGTTGGGGGTTGTATTTATAAGCCCCACTAAGAAAGTAGTCATTGGGGACGAAATCCTACTTTTCTGCTACTGACTGGATGCTAGAGTCGTCCTGATCAGACATGTCCGGTCGTCCTGACTGTTGGAGCCATGAACAACTGATCAGACGCTGCCAGCGTTCGATCACTTGCCACCGAACGTGTCCGGTCGCAAGTTTGCCGCTCTAGAACCTCTCTGTACTCGATTGGACGCTGTTGTCCTGTGTCCGGTTGGTTTACCGCCAGCGTTCGGTCACTACTGCTATTGTCGAACCTCTGATCGAAGCGTTTGGTCACTTTTTGTCAGCGTCCGGTCCAGCGTCCGGTCGCTGCTGTGAGCTCGTTTCTTCACGATCTTGCGTGCAGCTTGGTTCCTATCTTCATGCTTGAACTTTGCTTGATATCTTAGGTCTTCTCTTGTGCTCCTAAGGTTTTGCTTGAGGTGTTGATCATCGGATCATCACGTCGCCTTTGTCCAAGTCACGTCTTGCATCCTATTGAACTACAAAACAATCACTTGCAAATTTATTAGTCTAATTTGGTTATGTTGGTCATCAATCACCAAAATCCAAAGTAAATGGGCCTAGGGTCCATTTTCCTTATAATCTCCCCCTTTTTGGTGATTGATGACAACACGACCAAAGCAAGCAAATAATAAAATTTTGAAATTAAAAAACTACCTACTTGCTAGGATGCAATGCAATGGGCAAGATTATATGATGCTAAAAGATACTACTTGTAAGACTATATAAAAACTTATCTTGCCCTTGCAAATGTCCCCATGTGGTATTATGGATTTAAGCCTTGCTTCCTACAAATTCTCCCCATTACATAGGCTAATCCATAATCCACTATCCTCCCTTTCTTGGACCATTACTACAAATTAATGTTTGCTTTTGGTCCTCTAAATTCTCCCCCTTTGGAATCAAACACCAAAAATGGAAGACATTAGTAGCACAAGGGAGGGTCAAACCTTGTGATCTTTTGTGGGTAGAGTGAAATAGATCACAAAATTTGACTCTCACATTATATAGACTGAGCTCCCCCTAAATATATGCATACATATGGTAGAAGACAAATCATATGCATAATTGGCAAATTTTTGCTCAAGGGAATTTAATCTATATAATGCATGGAGAAAGCATATAAATATAAAAAAAGAAATCAACATGATGATATCGGTTTAGAAATACCATATGTGGAAACCAATTTGATTTCTACCACTTGCAATAGGTGGTGGATATTTGAAATATGATGCTTAACTCTTGGGACTCCATTTTCCTTGCAATGAGACTACTACACACATGATAAGCTTGAAAAGGTGTTAGTCTCAAGGCATCCAACTTGTAGAGTAACCTCCCCCTAAATTTGTGCACACAAGTATGGAATACTTGTAGAAAACATGCACATTGATTTTAGAATCAAAAATACCACTTGAAAGATGACATTACATGAATGTGAGAGTCATTTTCGGAGGTGATATCCGGGAGAGATTATCTACAATTTGGACTTTGGCACATATTAGATGAACAATTGAAGGACAAGCTATGTGTCGTGCTCCTAATTTTAAACCATGTAGGTTTGCTCTAAGGGTTAAGAATGAAACCAAGCAAGCCTACCATATGATATACCTAGTGTATGCATGACAAAAGATATAAGAATTCAAATGCAAACCTAGGCATGAAGAGTAACTAGATGCTAAAAGATACCAATTATAGGAAAATTTAAATCAAATACCACTAAAGTAAATTGAATCTAGTTACCTGACATGGGAAGGAGAATTTTGGTCCATAATATTCGCTAACCCACTTGGCAATGATTTTGTCCATCATGATGCACCCCATGAAATGCACCCATACTTTGCCAAGTCTCCAAATTCCCGCAGTCCATTGGACTTCTCACTTCCCTTTCAGGATCCAAACCTTTTTGGTGCTCTTCATGTTGAAAATGACCTCCTTTGGCACCCAAAAGTGTTTGACCCCATTGTTGGCTTGCTTGTTCACCTTGATGGCCACCACCTTGTCGTTTTTCTTTTTCTTCAAGAGATAAGGTGTGGAGGCCTTCTTGTCCACCTTGTTGGTGTAGGTGTTGGAGAGCTTGCTTGTTTGCTTCTTCTCATTCTTCACCTTGCACTCATAGGACTTGTGACCTTCCTTGTGGCACACGTAACAAACCATGGTTTGTCCTTCATCAAGCTTCCTCACTCCCTTGACGGTGTTATCTTGATGAAGTTGGGTTTGCTTCGCCTTGCCTTTCACCTTGAGTCAAGTCCTTGGTGAGGCGAGCTCCTTCTTGCTTGAGTTGCTCATTCTCCTTTGCAACCTCTTGTGTGCATGTATCTACAATAACCTTTCTCAACACAAACTTGATTGCACAAAGGTGAGTCTAAACATAGATCATTACAAGAAGTAGAGGCATTCTTTTTAGACATGTTAAAGATAGAACTTTTCTTTTTAGATGCCTTGGTGGGGGTTGGTTACTAACGGCTTTCAGATTAGCAAACTTTATTAATTAGCTCATCACAATGTTTGCACATGGTTTCCATTTTGCAAGCAAACTTTTATAAGCATCTTGTGAGCTAGCTAACTTTTCTTTTAATTTTTCATTTTTCTTTACAAGTTGCTCATCATTTATTATGCATTCATTTGTTGTCGCACTAGCCTTAAGTTGCTCAATTTTAGTAGATAGTTCAACTTTGAGATTAGCAAAGTTCTCATATTGTTCAAGCAAAGTTTTGTATGCTCTTGTAAACTATCTAGCTTTTCTTTTAAATTTTTAGCTCTTTTGTTGACTAGTGCAAACTTTAGCATATTTAAGATTTTGTTGCACAATTCCATCATAAGAAGGCATATCATCATCACTATCACTCTCACTAGAGGATGAGCTTTCGTTACCTCGTGTCATAAGGCACACACGAGAAGAGCTTGATGATGAGTGCTTGCGGCCTCGCCTCTTGTGATGGTGTTCTTCTTCACTTGAAGAATCATCCCATGATCTTATTGAGATGAGGGCTTGGTTCTTGCATGCCTTCTTCTTTGTCTTGGGTGTGGGCTTGTTTGGACAAACTTCCACAAAGTGCCCCAACTCGCCGCATCCATAGCATCCTCTTTCTTTGCTCATTTCTTTGATTTGTGAAAATGAGATCTTGAATTTGGATGGGCACACCCTTGACATTGAGCCTTTGGATCATCTTCTCCACCTTGTTGATTAATTTGATTGATTCTTCATCAAGGTTGGAGGTGGAGGAGGAATATTGATCATCACTTGAATCTTCATCATCATCATTGTCCTCATCTTCTTCTTCATCTTCACTTGAGGAGCTTGAGCTTGAGCTTGTCTCAACTTGCTTGCCCTTCATCTTCTTTTTCTCGCTACATGCGAGAGCTTTGCCTTTGCTTGATGAAGAAGCTTCTTCTTGACCCATCTTACATGACATTTCAAATGTCACTAACTTGCCGATAACTATGCCCGAGGTCATGGTGCTCAAGTCCTCCATATTGTGAAGGATGGTGATGATGCTTGCATATTTCTTTTGTGGTAGCACGGAGATGATCTTCCTCATGATGTCCGCGTCATCTAGTTTTATTAATCCTATTGAATGGAGCTCATTGATAATTAGATTCAAACGTGAATACATATCACGAACAAGCTCATCATCATTCATTTTAAAGGAATCATAATTTTGTTTAACTAGACAATGTTTTTGCTCACGGATATTACTTGTGCCGTCATGGAGCTCTTGGAGTTTTAACCAAATTTCATGTGCCATATTTAAAGTGAATACTTGGTTAAACACATCCATGCTAAATGATTCAAACAAGTAATTTTAGCTCTAGCATTGAAATGTATTTCTTTTTCATCACTCTTTGTGGGTTTTTTGGGATTCTTGATGGGTTTCATCCCGTCACGAGTGACTCTCCATACACTCAAATCAACCACCTCAAGGTGGCAAGCCATTCTAGCCTTATAATAAGGGAAGTTAGTGCCGTCAAAGTGCGGAGGCCTAGAGGTATCCATCCCAACCACTCTAAATGGTGTCGGCTCAACGGTGGTTAAGCTAAAGGTCCAAATTGAGCCAATCGGCTCTGATACCAATTGAAGTGGACCATGACGCCTAAGAGGGGGGGTGAATTAGGCAACTTAAAATTCTACTTCTAAACTATGGCCTCTTTTTTCTAACCTTAGCAAAACCTATGCAAAAGATAAACTATCTAAATGTGCAACTACGGTTTTGCTAGTGTGTTGCTATCTCTACCGCAAAAGAAGTAATATAATCAATGTAAATGCGGAAGATAAAGAGCAAGGTAGAAATATGCAAACTCCCATTGACGACTCCGATATTTTTACCGAGGTATCGAGAAGCATGCAAGCTTCCCCTAGTCCTTGTTGGAGCCCCTCGCAAGGAATCCCTCGCAAGGGCCAAGCTCCCGGTCAGGTAACTCCATGGATAGCCTCGGACCTTCCCCACATGCAAGTGGGTCTCCGACATGCCTTTCGGCAAGCCTCTCCCGGATGCTCCCTGCCGTCTTCACTATCAAGCTTTCGACTAAAACGCCGCGGGCCTTGTTCCCTCTGGTACATGGTAGCAGCCACACCACAAACGCGGTTGGTATGATCTCGTAAGACTACAAGCCCCTCCGATGTACAACAATGGTGTGCGTAAGCACCGAGTGGTAAGAGGTATGCAAACCTCACTAAACACTAGGCCTAAACCTAGAGCAAGCGCAAAAGCGGTGGTCTAATCAACCTAAGCACTTCGCAAAAGCACCTACGCTAATCACCAAATGAAACACTAAGCACTATGCAAGTAGAGATCACTAAAATGGTGTATCAACACCCTAGATATGTTTCCTCAGCTCCACACTACTCATTTGGCTAGTTCAGGGTTGTATTTATAAGCCCCACTAAGAAAGTAGCTATTAGGGACGAAATCCCGCTTTTTTGCTACTGACCGGACGCTGGAGTCGTCCTGATCGGACGTGTCCGGCCGTCTCGACCGTTGGAGCCGTGAACAACTGATCGGACGCTGCCAGCGTCCGGTCACTTGCCACCGGACGCATCCAGTCGCAAGTTCACCGCTCTGGAACCTCTTTGTACTCGATCGGACGCTGCTGTCCTACATCCAGTCGGTTTGCCACCAGCGTCCGATCGCTGCTGCTATTGCCGAGCCTCTGATCGGAGCGTCTGGTCGCTTTTCATCAGCGTCCGGTCCAGTGTCCGGTTGCTACTGTGAGCTTGTTTCTTCATGATCTTGCATGCGGCTTGGTTCCTATCTTCATGCTTGGACTTTGCTTGATATCTTGGGTCTTCTCTTGTGCTCCTAAGGTTTTGCTTGAGGTGTTGATCATCGGATCATCACGTCGCCTTTGTCCAAGTCACGTCTTGCATCCTATTGAACTACAAAACAATCACTTGTAAATTCATTAGTCCAATTTGGTTGTGTTGGTCATCAATCACCAAAATCCAAAGTAAATAGGCCTAGGGTCCATTTTCCTTACAACCACCACACCTCGTAGAGCCATTCAGACTTGCCCATGATGATGGGTTGCGCCATACGCCTAGCTCCTCTACCACTTCCATCACTGAGTGGACGATGTCAGGCCGAGAGCTAGTGAACCAATGGGGCAGATCCACCAGAGCAGCGCGCCCACGACGATGGAGCTCATCGTGGATCCTTGGTGCCACTGCCGCTTCAACTTCCCGACGTAGCCTAGCATAGGTGCCTCGGCCAGCAGCTCCTACGCATAGGGAAGGACTAGTTGCGGGTGTGCGGTGCCTGGCCGACCGCCGTTAAGCCTGACATACCACCGGATGTTGAGGAAGCCGATCGCATCGGACTACTAAGCGCGTCATCGGCGTCACCCTCGCTCGACGGGCGCTATATGTGTCGCCAAGGGCAGCCGCTGCACCGTAGGTAGCCAAAGCCGGGTCCACCCCATGCCAGGTCCACCAGCAGCTGAAACTCGCACACTGCTCCACCAGCAGGCCACTGGCCACCGTGTCTCGTCGGCCACGTGCTGGATCCAGGACTAGACGCACCAGATCTAGGCCTAGGGGATCCAAATCTAACGTATGGAGCCCACTGCCGGTCATCCTTGTGCCATGAAAAACTGAGGTCGAGAGAGGAAGAGGAAGGTTGCCGACACTAGCCACCAAGCAGATCCACATGCCTAGCATCGGATCTGGCCATGGCAGCCCTAGAACCATTGCAGGCCGATGCCAACGTGCAGACTAACGGATGGAACCTGGAAGTGGAGGTGGGGGAAAATGAGGTGGTGAGGAAGAAGATGAAGATGCCTCGCCATCACCTTCCTCATGGACACCGAGATTCTGGCAGGCCGCTCTGGCAACGGCGAGGGGAGGAGGCAGGGTGGTCTGGCCAGCCTAGCCTAGGCGGCGGCGCCACCCGTGTCGTCTAGAAAGGATGACATAGGGGCCTCTCAAGTTCAGGGAGTACATATAAACTTTATTAACATAAAAGTTTCCAAATTCTAGGAATTAATGTGGGATGCGTAGGCAGTCGCTAAGGTACTCAATTGGTTGATGTGGTCCAGAAACCCAGAGGTAGAGAACCGCAACATCTTCGTCGACGTCCACATTGTATCTATAAAGCATGGACACTTCCTGTGTAGTCTTGCAAAGCACAAAAATCTCTCCACAAATAGGGTCTTCAACGATTCTTGTGAAATTTTATGGTCTGAGAAGGTAACGAATAGCAGCTAGAACATTCAACCCTCGCTCTTGATGAATACGACAGCCCCAAGTAGCAAACAACAACTGCTAGGCTCCTGGTGCCACCCCTAGTTGCCAAAAGGCAAGGCTAGAAATGGCTTCATCCGAAGTAATACATTTGTTGTAATGAAGAAATTACTAATACGAACAAAAGTGATACGCGACCCAAAATCAATTGAATCAAATGCAAACAAGGGGGAACCGGATTTATCTAACCTTCACTGGTTGTTGTCTTGGACGATAATGTAAGGTGTACGAGGCAGGGCAACCAATGTAGTATAGGTAAAGAAATGATGGCATCAAAATGAAGGAAAACCACTGGGTGAGAACTAATTAAGCACTTTGGATTGGGGTTTTTTTGTGGGACGATCCGCCGCCAAGGCGCTGACTGGGGCCGAGGGGAGTTGGGGAACGAGCCAGACGATTCTAGGTTTGTTACAAAATGGACAGTCTAGATTGATCGACACCAAGAATGGAAGACACGGAATAAGTTAAACAGTGTATGTATTAAGCCGACCATTGCCACGCTAAGACATCGGTATAATATGGTGATTGTCAACGGTTGAACAACTAAGTGCTATTAGATTCTCCTAGAAACAACCGTTGCAACCGTACATGATAGTCTTTTTGTCGAGTACAAGAAAGTTTGGATGAGTAAACATACTCCCTCTGTGGGTAAAAGAAATAACCATTGATCGGAATAGATTTTTTCCACTAATTCAATATAACACATACTAGATACAATTTGGACGAGTATATGATTGTACTCATCCGGAAAGTACTACATCTAAACTATTGAACCTAAATTATTAAACCTACTAAATCTAAACTACTGAATCTAAATATGATCCTCTCTATCATGGCGAGAGGATCATGATAGTTTTTTGTCAAGTAGAAGACAATTTCATTTCATTCATATACACAAAAGAAACATACTCCATCTTTCCATGAATAAATAGATTCTAAGAGTTTTTTTGTTGAGTAGAAGACAGTTTCTTTTCATTCATATACATCAAAAGAAATAAACATTCGTCGGAATAGATTTTTTTCATTAATTCATTATAACAAAAAGATACAATTTAGATGAGTATATGATTGTACTCGTCCAAAAACATAATTAACCTAAACTATTAAACCTACTAAATCTAAACTACTGAATCTAAATATGATCCTCTCTATCAGAGCGACAAGATCATGCTCGCTTCACTTTGCTTGGGAGGAGGCATGTCGTCGCCGTCCTCCTCCTCCTCCTCATCGTTGCCTTGTCCTCCTCCTAGGAGCTCCACGGAGGACTCCGGTCAGGAGACCTTCTAGTCGCTGGAGGCATCGTCAGAGGTGGAGCGTTGCAACGGCCACTCGTGCTCCTCAGAGGACGAGTGGTTGCTGGGAAGCTAGAAGGGGTTTCCCGACATTGTTGTAGTTGGAAGAATGAGATGAACAAGGGGTGGTTTCAGAGGACACTGGGCTTGAAGAATATGTAGAGTAGTGAGTGCGGCTCTTCGGCTACATCCGGTGGAAGTAATGGTGAGGGGACGGTTTTAGAAGTTGGGGCATCAACACTCACACTAAATTTACCCCTGGTAGACCAAACGGTCGTTTAGGGCCGGCGACCATAACGTGTATCTCAGACAGCACGACGTTCCATACGACGGAGAAATGCAACCCCAATAGCACCATCGTATCGTTCAACCATCATCGGTGCTCGAAGTTTCATCCGCTGGTTTGATTCTTTTCTAGGCCCTGCTATCGATCGAACTAGCGGTAGATAATGGCGATGGTGATCTCTTGATCTATAGTAGTGAATCAACACAAATCAATAATTGGCTTGATCTCCCATAGATGATATGATCCACTTCATATCATCACGTGGCCTTATTGGTTCCTCGATCGCAACTTCACTTGCTCTTCAACGTTACACCCGTTCCATCGGCACCAAGTCCTTGCTCTAGCTTCATCACCACATGGTCCATCGCACCCAAGCCTTTGACTTGCCCTTCACATTAGCAACCCGGTCCTTCATAGCCAAGCCATGTCTCTTGATCTTCTTCACCTAGCCACATGACACCATGTCATGTCTCATATTCAATGAGCTCCTTAATCACACTAGTTGAGCGTTGCAACAACTCCAAGTCATTTCACCACCATGGCACATGTTGCTCACACTAGTGTACCTGTGGCTAATTACCTGTGTATCTCAACATAAACACACATTAGTCTACCTAAGTTGTCACTCAATTGCCAAAACCAAACTATGGTCTTTCAACGTGGAGTGTAGCTCGAGTAACGCCAAGGCGCACATGGCGACCCTTGGTCAGCTGCCGCCTCCCAAGGTCAGGAACCGTTTTGGCCTAGCCGAGCCCTCGGGTGTAAGTGATCGGTGCGAAGACTTACCCTTCTGGCTCATTTCCTAAGCGTTGAGGCCTCTTCCCACAGTAGGCCGTTTGAGACCCATCAAGCCATTCATTAGTGGGGCGGAGGGTGCGCATGAGCACACCCGATGGGTGTAGCCCCCTAGCCCCTAGCTGATTAGGAGAATCGGTCAGGGGGTTAACCGGACTGTCATGGCACTAATCTGAGGATTTAAGCTACCCTATGTTTGATGCTCAGTTCTCCATTCTTGTTCTCATCCTTTACACTCAGACAGTAATGTTTGGTACCTCTTTCGACATTACGTGGATAGGTCGCGATGCAATGGGACAAGTGGATGTATTTGCACGTTTTTTACCCGATGGATGAGGTATGGGTATAAAATTCCACCGTAGAACTACCTAAATATAGTGAGATTGTGAAAATGAATGTGTGAATTGTGATGCACTTCTTGAGTCCTTGTGTTTTTGTGTGAACTAAGAGCGTGTTTGGTTCAAACGTTTCACCTTATTATCTGTTACCAGCGGCACCTGATCACTTTGTTTATTGTTTGGTTCGGTTGCTATGTAATCAACTGACGTGGTATCAGATACCCTGCCTTTAAAACGACGATGCCGCCCACTTTCTGGCATTACGTTATCCATTGCGTGCTTCAGCCTCTGCATGCGCAACTCTTCATGAGACCGCTTTCGCCTGAAACCAAACAAAAACGTAAGTATTGCAATGTAACAGATTGTAGTGGTAAACGATTACATTGACATTACCATCCCAAATTTGGACCAAACAGCACCAGTACGGTTATAAATCTTACCCATTAATTATATGTATGGCTAAAATTTTATGTCTCTAACGAATGTATGTTCTGTCCCACTTTCGTTGAAACCAAACAAAAAAGGAAGTATTGCAATGTAACAGATTGCAATGAAAAACAAGGCGCGATTCCGCGCTCGCCTAGGCGTGCTTCAGCGCTGGGCGGAGGGGTAACGCCTCGCCTAGGGGGATAAGCGGAGAATAGGCGCCGTGCCACCAGATCCAGAGCCGCGCCGCCCGAGGGAGGGAGCTGCGCCGTCGAATCCATTGTCGGGCCGCTTCCTCCGGGCCTCCCTCCTCCCAATCCCATCAGATGCGCATCCGTTTGAAGGAGAGGGAAAGGGAGTAGAAAGGAAAGGCAGGCCTTGGGTCGTGATGGCGTGGGGGCGCGAGGCGAAGCTGCGGCAACGCACGAAGGCTGAGCCTGCGGCATGCCTGCTTGCAGCCGGCCTCCACGAGAGAGAGAGAGAGAGAGGTCACGGGAAAGAAGGGAGAAGGTCATGGGAAAGAAGACGGACTGCTCGGGCTACAGATGAGATGTGGATAAGACCGAGCGATTTTGCGACTTGCCCCTCCACTTTGTAAAAAAATTCAGCAAATTTTCTTGCTATGATTTCCTTTATTGATTTCTTACATTCTAGTCCCTAGAACTTCTATTTATTCAGCATTTCAGCAACTACATTTATATATTTATTCAGCTATACATGCTGAATGCAAATTTATCAAAACGCCTTGAAACACCTAGGCCTGCCTAGGCGCGCCTAGGCGCTAGGCGATAGGTCACCGCCTAGCGCCTACAAAAACATTGACAGATTGTAGTGGTAAACAATTACATTGACATTACCGTCCCAAATTTGGACCTACGGTTATAAAATCTTACCCATTAATTATGGGTATGGCTAAAATTTGATGTGAATGTATGCTCTGCCCGTACCTTAGCCAATCAGCTACCAACGCTAGGGTAGGTGAAGGGAGGAGGAATTTACTCAATTCGTTAAAAATGAAACGAGCTCACTCTCACTTCTATATTATTTTTTTGTCGTTTTGTTTCATTTTTACTGTTATCACTTTCAGGTTTGCCAATAGGCAATAGGCCAGACAGTGTGACAACAAAAACATTACTTAGGTTTTACTCTAAAATACGGCAGACATCCCGGTCGTCATATTCGTAACATCTCAATATCTCATTAGGAAGAGATCAAATTTGTAGCATTCTGCAGTGTATGAATAATCCAGTAATTGTACAACACCAAAGCAAATTGACGTCCCATTATAAATCATATCAGTAACGATAACAGAAGTTTCAACAAATCCCCACAACAAAGTTAACAGCAACATATTATAGCATTCTGCAGCCGAGAGCCATGTGGCTAAACATCAAACATAAAGTTCTCGGCAGTAACAAGTAGCAACCATAATTCCTCCACAAATAACACTTAGGGCAGCATTCCGCCGTTCTCCAAATCAGAACTTATTCTTCCTCCTCAGCCTCCTCGAGCCATTTGGCAAACGGCTCCAGAGCTTTCACGAAAGATTGCCTGCCATTATGTTACAATCATTAGGAACTGACATAAAATACCATGCCCCCATGCTTAATTGCTACATCTCATTTATGGGCAGGAGTTTTGTGTTGTTACCTGCCCTTCGGGTTTGAACCTTTACGAAACCAAAGGAGGACAGTATCTTCAGCTAGGACATCTTGGTCATACAGTGTTCTTATGATTTCAGGAAACAGCTTCATCAGCTTAGCATCCTCATAGCACTGCGTCTGAACTTTGTATATAAGTTCCAGTTCAAGTCTGCCACTCGTGCAAAAAGCATTCAAAAGCTCAGCCCAAGCTTTCACCTGAGTGCAAATGGAAAAAAAAAATTGAACGCATCTTGATAGAGTAATAGAGGTCCTAGAAAATTGCAAGGTTGACTAATTTTAGAAAATTGCAAGGTTGACTAATTTTACAAGACCTGAAGTACCACAGCCCACATCATAGAACAATGGAAATCAGCCATTGCAATCCTCTTGAATTTACAAATCCTTTTACTTGGAATGTATCCGTTTCTACTGCTAGTGCAGTTTGAGCTCACAACTCACACTAAAAACACAATGCTCAGAGACTTAAATGTAATGTAAAAGAATGTTATAACACAACCGCATGAAACCATAACTTAACTAAGCAAACACAAGTATCTTCAGTAAAAATCAGATTTTTCAAGTTTCATATTCATAACCTTAAGACACCATGTTAAATCAAGTTTAAGGTACCAAAACAAGTAATAGTCATACATCAAACAAGAGTTTATGTTAGGCATTCAATGTCCAGCTCTTGGACTTGCAAAGAAAACAAACACACTACCTGCCGAAGTGCTGCATTAGAATTTTGTTGCTGGTTCTTCCCGGACCACTGAACAGCCTCCATGAGCACATCCCACAACATGCGAATAACCTCTAAATCAGGAAATTTAGCATCCTTAACTTGCTGCTTGACAGTCTCAATCACTTCAGATATTGCAGCCTCATCATTGATCATGGTGGTCAGTGTTGACTTTATCTCCTTAAGTTTAACTTCAAACATCTTCTTTTCATTGTACTCAACAAGGCTAGTCAGACCTTCTTTGCTGAGGGCCATGCACAAATAAGAATATTATCAAAAAGATAAATAAAGTTCATAGCTTTACACAGTCACACATGAAGACATAATGGAACTAAAACCAAAGATTCAACACAACAAATTCCATGCTTCAAAATAGAAAAAAGGAAGAGAAAGAATCTTACTTGAAATGCTCAGATAAAGCCTCAGAGGATCTCTTAGCTGATGGGAAGAAGTCCAACAGATTGTCCTCCATTTTTCCCTTCTTCAAAAGTGCAATCAAATCATCCAAGCTGTTTTCCTTAAGGTACTCCTTGAAAAACTCAGTGATGAATGAAAGAACTATCCCTTTGGCGACAAGATTATCCTTGAGCAGTGGCTGGAACACTGTCTCAGGAGGAAGCCCTGATAGCTTCTGAGAAAATGCAAGGGCAGTGAATATGGCGAGTTTCTTTCTCTCATTTTCTTCAAAGAACTCCAAAGATTGGAGGAATTTGCGCATAACATTTTCAAGATTCTTTATTAAGAAAGGCCTCCTGCGCAATGTTTTCTGGATATAGAGTACGAAAGGCAAAATTGTTTCACGCTGTGCCGCACAATCTAACACAGAATAAGGGTGGCGGTCTCCTTCTTCAGGTTTTATAGTGCCAGGCTGAGTGCGCCCTCCAACAAAAACCACCTGTATTTTCGCAAACATACATCAGTCTAGTGCATGACACCTGGTCCAAAAGTTCTAAAATTACTAGCAGAAATGGTGATGACCAAGAACTTAGATTGTAATTGTAAATCTCCATAAATACCTCACATGCACAAATGGAAAAAAAATGTATCCAACTTCAACTTGGAACAGCTAGCAGAAAATCTCTATCCATGACCATACCCAAATGGCACCATGTGGAAAGATAACATTATAGAAATCCCTATCTAATTTGGTTAATATACATGCACCAAGGTGCAAATCTTGAAATGCAGATAGATATCTTTACAACAACAACAACAACAAAGCCTTTAAGTCCCAAACAAGTTGGGGTAGGCTAGAGTTGAAACCCAACAGAAGCAATCAAGGTTCAGGCAAGCACTCCTATCTAAGGCTAAGTCTTTGGGTATATTCCATCCTTTCAAGTCTCCTTTTATTGCCTCTACCCAAGTCAACTTCGGTCTTCCTCTGCCTCTCTTCACGTTACTATCCTGACTTAGGATTCCACTACGCACCGGTGCATCTGGAGGTCTCCGTTGCACATGTCCAAACCATCTCAACCGGTGTTGGACAAGCTTTTCTTCAATTGGTGCTACCCCTAATCTCTCACGTATATCATCGTTCCGAACTCGATCCCTTCTTGTATGACCGCAAATCCAACGCAACATACGCATTTCCGCGACACTTAGCTGTTGAATATGTCGTCTTTTCGTAGGCCAACATTCTGCACCATACAACATAGCAGGTCTAATCGCCGTCCTATAAAACTTGCCTTTTAGCTTCTGTGGTACCCTTTTGTCACATAGGACACCAGACGCTTGCCGCCACTTCATCCACCCTGCTTTGATTCTATGGCTAACATCTTCATCAATATCCCCGTCCCTCTGTAGCATTGATCCTAAATATCGAAAGGTATCCTTCCTAGGCACTACTTGACCTTCCAAACTAACATCTTCCTCCTCCCGAGTAGTAGTGCCGAAGTCACATCTCATATACTCAGTTTTAGTTCTACTAAGTCTAAAACCTTTGGACTCCAAGGTCTCCCGCCATAACTCCAGTTTCTGATTCACTCCTGTCCGGCTTTCATCAACTAGCACTACATCGTCCGCGAAAAGCATACACCAAGGGATGTCCCCTTGTATGTCCCTTGTGACCTCATCCATCACTAAAGCAAACAAATAAGGGCTCAAAGCTGACCCTTGATGTAGTCCTATCTTAATCGGGAAGTCATCCGTGTCTCCATCGCTTGTTCGAACTCTAGTCACAACATTGCTGTACATGTCCTTAATGAGCCTGACGTACTTCGTTGGGACTTTATGTTTGTCCAAAGCCCACCACATAACATTCCTTGGTATTTTATCATAAGCCTTCTCCAAGTCAATAAAAACCATATGTAGGTCCTTCTTCTTCTCCCTATACCGCTCCATAACTTGTCTTATTAAGAAAATGGCTTCCATGGTTGACCTTCCGGGCATGAAACCAAATTGGTTCATAGAGACCCGCGTTATTGCTCTTAAGCGATGCTCGATAACTCTCTCCCATAGCTTCATAGTATGGCTCATCAACTTAATTCCCCGGTAATTTGTACAACTTTGAATATCTCCTTTATTCTTGTAGATCGGTACCAATATACTTCTCCTCCACTCATCAGGCATCTTGTTCGATCGAAAAATATGGTTAAACAGCTTGGTTAACCATACTACAGCTATGTCCCCGAGGCATCTCCACACCTCGATTGGGATACCATCCGGTCCCATCGCCTTACCTCCTTTCATCCTTTTCAACGCCTCTCTGACCTCAGATTCTTGGATTCTCCGCACAAAGCGCCTATTGGTGTCATCAAGAGTCATCCAACTGAAAGGTTGTGTCCATATTCTCACCATTGAACAATTTGTCAAAATACTCTTGCCATCGATGTCGGATCTCATCCTCCTTTACCAAGAGATGCTCCCTTTCATCCTTAATGCACTTAACTTGGTTGAAGTCCCGTGTCTTTCTCTCACGAACCCTAGCCATCCTATAAATGTCCTTCTCTCCTTCCTTCGTACTCAAATGTTGGTAAAGATCCTCGTACGCTCTACCCTTTGCCACACTTACAGCTCGCTTTGCAGTCTTCTTTGCCACCTTGTACTTCTCTATGTTGTCCACACTCCTGTCATGGTACAAGCGTCTATAGCATTCTTTCTTCTCCTTAATAGCCCTTTGGACTTCCTCGTTCCACCACCAAGTATCTTTAGCCTCGCGTCCCCTTCCTTTGGTTACTCCACACACCTCTGAGGCTACCTTCCGAATGTTGGTTGCCATCTTGTCCCACATATTGTTTATGTCGTCTTCTTCCTTCCAAGAGCCCTCTTTGATAACCCTTTCCCTAAATACCTCTGACGTCTCCCCTTTCAGTTTCCACCACTTTGTTCTTTCAATCTTAGCTTGTTTATCCCTACGGGCACGCACCTGAAAACGAAAATCTGCCACCAAAAGCTTATGTTGAGAAACAACACACTCCCCTGGTATCACCTTGCAATCCAAGCATGCTCGTTTGTCATTTCTTCTTGCGAGGACAAAGTCAATCTGGCTACAGTGTTGTCCGCTACTGAAGGTCACTAGATGAGATTCTCTCTTTCTAAAGAAAGTGTTGGCTATCATCAAGTCAAAAGCTACCGCGAAGTCCAGAACTTCCTCCCCCTCCTGATTCCTACTACCATACCCAAAACCTCCATGAACTGCCTCGAAACCTGCGCTTGTAGTATCTACATGCCCATTAAGATCTCCTCCTATAAAAAGCTTCTCACTACTAGGTATAGCTCTAACCAGACCATCTAAGTCTTCCCAGAACTGTCTCTTATAAATGAAGTGAAATTCCATCCCTATCAAATGCAAAGGGCGTATCCAGTGCGGAGAACTCCCGCTCTGTGCGGGGTCTGGGGAAGGATGTTAGTGGCAAGCCTTACCCTCGCCTGTGCAATGCGAGGAGACCACGACTCGAACTCAGGACCTTCCGGTCACAGGCGGTAAGACTCTACCGCTTGCACCAGGCCCGCCCTTCCCCTAGCAAATGCAAAATGACACTAATAAAAAAACTTGACCCGCAGGGAGTAAGACAGCCCGTGTCATTTTGCTAGAAGACCTTCTCACGTAGGTCGAGAAAAACCTCGAACCCCTGTCCCACCCATACACAACGGCACCGTAGCCCTGTGAGGCATTGGCGTCGGACAGAAGAGGGGAATTTTTTTACCACAGCCTGAAATTCGCTCCCAAGGGGAGTTGAACCCAGGACCTGAGTGCTAGAGCCACCTAACCAACCAAGGTAGAGGCCCGTTCACAAATAACACTATTAAAAGCTTGCAACTTACAACAAGGGTAAAAAAACTAAAACAATCAACAAAATAACACAATGAAAATGAATGAGAATTTCAGGGTATACACTGTTCCACTGGCTGTACCTCGAAAAAGGTGTCACCGTAACGTGAGAAGTTGAGGTCTGAGGACTCGATACTTTTGGCGACAAGTTCCTGATAACAGTATTGAGAATGGCAAAAAAAAATTGCATCAATGAAAGAAGTATAAGCAAAATATCAAACAGTCTTTGGTTGGTTTAGTTTCTGATTGGCTGTTACTCTCATACAACACATGTACTAGGAACTGTTTGGCACAGCTCCAGCTCCAAGAGCTTCTGGAGCCCGTTATTACTAGCTCCAAATTCTTGGAGCTGGGGCCGTGGGCAAATTAAAGGTATTTAGTTAACCAATTTTATTCTTTTTTATTAAGAATATATGCTTAAACCACTTTCCTTTTTATCCTACAAACTCCAAATCCCACATGTAAAGCTAGAGATGCTCCATGATTCATGAAATATGTTATGTGTAACCTAAAAATGTCAACATCATGCAAAGAATACTTGATTTATCAAGCTTTAAGGGAATCTAACTGCATATCACATCAAGAATATTTCATAAATCTAAATGCATCTCTCTCAATGACAGAAATAACATATGAGATGCAAATGGTACACCCAAAGAAGGCCTAACCAGATCTCCACCATTATCCAGATAAATCTGAACAATTGCATCAGAGAATGATGCAGGGTCCAAAGGAGCTGCAATGTTCCGCTTGCGGGTCTTAATCCGCGTGCCTCTGCAATAATAATTGCAGAAAACAAGGTGAATTACCTGACATGCAATACTGCCATGCGGACTCTGCAAATAAGTTTTACCAATATATAGTACAAACATAAACATTCTGTGTTATGGCCAAGCACCAAAACCTGATAAGTCTAGACTTATAATAAGAACCATTTCATGGAAGTATAACAAGGAACAACAAACAAGGTGCACTAAAGATGAAGCCCATGATAAAAGAAGTGATAAAATAGCAAAGAAAGGTATTAGTAACAGCAAGCATAATAGTAGAATCATTGGTAGCAGGAACTGCAAGTATAACAATGACAAACAAATTTCATGCCTGAATAAAGAACCTTGGCAAGCTTAACTGAAAAAGATTGCAACAGAAGGTAGTCTCAACACAGAAAGGACAGTCAACAGAATGCTGCAATTGCTTCTATTGCAGTAATATCAATAATCATAATATTAATGTAATATATAAATAGAATAGGCACAACAATTAACACAAAATGTGTCAAGAAAATTACAAAAGTCACGCCTTTCGACAATATTGAATCCATGCAGGAAAATTGAGGCATGCCATTTCACACATACATGTTAAGTTTCTTTGTACTCCATTCTAAATTATAAGTCGTTTTAGCTTTTCTAGGTACATTGTTTTTGCTATGTATCTAGACATAATATATATATATAGGTGCATAGCAAGATTTATGTACCTAGAATAGCCAAAACGACTTGTAACTTGGAACGGAGGGAGTATTTAATAATAAATACATGCCACTCCATTCAACAGTTAGAAAAAAGAAGCATTGCTAAACAGGGACGTCAGTTGGAAAATCACTGACTCATGGGAACATTTGACCAAACCGAAATTATTATTAACATGTCAACTAGTTTAAGACCAACATGGAAACTGAAGTCACATTTCAGTAATCGTATAAGCACAAGGGTCTTACCCAAGAGTGGGCTTCTCCTTCGAGCTGCACCAAAAAGAAGAGGATAGAAGTTAAAACCTGTAACATGGACCGCCTAAAAAGAACACTCTGTTTACTACAAATAAATCACGACAGCTATGCTACTGTTATCAAACTTTTACAATTCAGTTCATCTGTCAACTCAAAGATTAAAATGAGTTCATTGAAAAAATCCTGCTTTAACAAACTTTTTATTTTCATGTACCACACTGAAGAAATTCAATAACATCAAATGGCCACATGATATTACCAACTCAACATTCCAAATCCTACGATATTTAAAGGCACCCACTTTTTTAACCAGGGTTGTATAATGTATAAGCAGACCAGTCAACCATGCAAAATTAGAAGATCTAGCACTTTATCAGATCAATGCAAAAAAAACAACTAATTGTCATGCAAAAGGAACTGAACTTCGCCAGACAAATGAAAAAAAACAACTAATTGTCAGATCTTATTGCAAGACATCGAAGAACCAACACCAAAACAGCTTGTTCACCCAGGGCCTCAAACCACTTATATCAAGCCACCATAATTTACCCAAAGCAAAACATCAAATATCTCGAACCTAGACGGCTACAATAACATCAGCTCGATCCAACCTTCCCTGACGCCGAATCCACTCCAAATTTAACTTCCAACAACCCAAATTGGAACCCAAATCGACCTCCAGCAACCATCATCATGCACCTATCGAACCGACCCTCGCGCCGAATCCGCTCAAAACCCTAACTTCCAACAACCCAAAGTCCACCACCTAAGCTCCGATCAACCAAAAATCCGGCTTCCCATCGATCGAGCTGCCGCGACAGGCTCTACAGATCCGCTAGGCACGGCGCTAAGAGAAGCAGAAGCAAAGATCCAGGGCCGATCCGTACCTCATAAACAACGATCTGGCGCCGAGAGGAAGCGAGGGTCGCTTGCTTGGGGCTTCTTCGGGGAGAAGGTCGGTGCTTGCGGCCGCCGCGGCGAAAAGGGAGAAGGCGGCGGCTAAAACCTAGCTTCTGGGTGCGGTACGAGGGGCGGGCGGTGGCACGGGTGGGGACTGGGGAGGGCAAAATATGTGAATCATCAACCAAATAAAGAGTAGGGGAGGAACGAGTGGTCGGGATCGGCCGGCAGATCCGGTGGATTTCTTTCATTTTAACAAAAAAGATCCTAATATTTTAGTAATACAACGTCCCAAGCTAAATGTTTGTCACATCACTAGAATAGAAAAAATACAGAAATAATGCAGGATTACATATGCAATCCTAAGCAATTGAAAACAAAGGTACTATGTAGGATCATGTGTTTGGCTGGGTACAAGAAAAACTAGGAAATTCTAAAGGAATCTTAAAGGGCAAATTCATGTTACTTCTTATTCAACCTAGGTAATCACCAATTGCAGCTATCAATTCTTTGTTTGTCCTCGTTCCTTGTGCACAAGAAACTTTCCATGAGGTATGAGTGGATTCTTTTTTCCTTCTACGCTTTTCTTATGGAATCAGAGGCAAATGAATTTTTTCTTTAGTTTTCCTGTGCTCTATTCCTACAAACCAAAGGCTTTACGGGACTGAATCCTTAAGAATTGAAATCCTACATTTTTCCAGTGATTCACCTCGGTTCCGAAGGGGCCTTAACCCTTTTACATCTATTTTGGACTGCCCATGTTTTTCCACTTCTGCTCCACATATTTTTTTTTAGCTAAAAACAAGTATAACTCTACAAACTCTGCTCCAGTAAAAAAGATTGAGTTATGAAGGCACCTAAAAAGATACTCCAAAAACTCTATTTTTTGTGGAGCAGTCCACGTTTGTGGAGCAGTCCCAAACATGCCCTTAATAACGCTAAAGATGTTGCATAACATGTAACATATTGGTGTGACTCATCGGACAAATTGACACTGTCTAGATCTAATCATATCGAGTTCAAGTTGGGCCAGAGAAAAATCATGGGTCAAAATCTTTAGCTCGAGCCCAACCCGACGCACTAGCCGATTAGATCAGCCTATTTCTCGAGGTTTTTTTTTTGTTTCTTAACCTTGGGTTGAGTCTTTTTTAGTTACGTTGGGTCATGGATCAAAAATCATGAGCAGCCCGACCAGACTTATTGTTGTGTCGGGGTTCTTTGTTGTGTCGGATAGGGTGGCGATCATCTTCTTATGGATAAAAAGAGGAGTTAGAGACCTCCAAAAGTCTTGTATTTTGTGTGTAGTTACTAATAAAAAACAAGGATGACTCATTTTGCTTGGAATTGATACCATAGCTTTTGTCAGCATCACCTCCCTTTTAATTTGCACTGACTATTAGGTTAGACATATCACTTAATTAGTCATCTCGGTACACCACCCACATGATATGCTATCTCCGACGTTCATTTAGGTTCACGCAAACGAAAGGAAACATCACACATCATAGCTAGGTCATATTACATCACAAGATACTCAGTTTACAAGCCATTGTTTCAAACTTAATTCATCACACTCAAAGTACACACATTCAAACTAAACAACATCAGAGTAGCGAAAGTTTTTCATCAGCATAGTTTTCAAAGATAACAATGTGTGGGTGTGCCACTTGCCACACATTTACGAGACATTGGTCTCTCTACCACTCCTAGTCCTCCTAGGACTCGGGGCGTAGAAGAAACCATATGTAACACCTCGGGTGTTAGCCTTGCATAACTTGACTTGCATAACATGAGCATGATCATCAAGCATTCATAAACCAGCATTTACAATTGAAACATTGGATTGAAACATCTGCAACGTTTGCTTGTTATCACATGTTTCTTTGAACATATGCAACTTTTCTCATTATTTCATGTCTCCATGTGTATATGCATATGATCATGAGTGTACACATGTAGATTGTTGATATGAGTCACAAAAAATATATTGGCAATGCATAGGTTAGCAAATGGAATATGGTTCATGAATGTCACTTCCCATGATCAAGTCCTTAAGTCATGTTTCATGTGATTACTTTAAATAACTCTATGAGTGACTAATACATGAAATGATTGAATGACTTTGCAAATTGCTTAAACATGTTTAGAGTATCATTATAAACAACTTTGATATTCATGGTTAGGGGTAATTAGGTCATTAAGCCATGATTTGAAGTGTATCATCATTTAAAGGTGACTTGTTTGACCAAATTTGAACTAGGTGTTAGAGACCTTGCATGGAGGAGATCACTAAAGCAAAGTTGTAGTACTTGCTATAAGGAACAACTTTTATTTTTGGGTCATTAACTGATTTAGCTTCTAACATGCTTGAATTGGTCTCACAAGAATTAGCAAAATTAACCTTTCAACACTTAAGAAATTTTGCTAAGTCCTTGTTCACTGACAGCCTGACAAACCCATCTTGGTGATGACATTACTCGTTATTGGTTGAGAATTGAAGCATGATCTTTGAACAAGAGTTGTAGCTGGTACTTCGGGCTACAAAACTCATGTAGGGCATTTGCACGAAGGAGCCACAGTTTAGCAGTTGCATCAACATGAAAACCGACTGTCAGGCACCCCTTTCAGTTAACTGACGAACTGAATCGATTAGCACAGTGG
Organism: Miscanthus floridulus; assembly: GCF_019320115.1. Classification (NCBI taxonomy): domain Eukaryota; kingdom Viridiplantae; phylum Streptophyta; class Magnoliopsida; order Poales; family Poaceae; genus Miscanthus; species Miscanthus floridulus. The sequence goes on from NC_089589.1 coordinate 70,671,188, forward strand.
CCGACCGGTAATAGAACAGAGCCGCCGCGTGGAGGTCATGTTGGTCGCGCGTCGCCATTGCCCTGACCGCGCAGGCCACGACGCGCCTGAGCCCGGCGTTATCACCCCAGCACCCGCCCGCTCCTATCCGCGCCCTCAGTTTCGCTTTCCCGGCTTCTCCTTCACCGTTCACCATGCCCGCAGCAGCTGCAGCCTCGATGCCGCTCGCCGCCATCGCCATTGCCAGTCACCAGCTAGCCTAGCTACTCAATCACCACCGCAATCCCTCCACGGCCTCCCCAGCACACCACTGCTCCTCCCAGCGCCCGCTGATAAAGCTTGGTAAGCCGTCGCGCCGTGCAAAGCCTCGCCGGAGCATCACCGCGAGCCCCATAGTCGTGGCCACGTCGCCACCGTCCACCTCTCGCCACGCTAGTTGATGCGCTAGGTTCGCCGTAGCCCGTAGATGCTCAGCGTAGTGTTTGACTGAGCCGCCGTAGCTCCCACCGGCGTCTCACCGTCGTCCCGCACCTACGCCCCGCCATGGCCACCGCCGCCGTTGCTAGCACCGACGAGAAGTCCCACCAAGTAGTGCATTGCGTGCGCAAAGTCGAGTAGAACATCTGGTGATGATGTCACCGCCGGCAAGTTCGCCGTCGACGAGCTTTGGCCGCGCCACCATAGCGTAGCATAGCTGTCCTGTTTCGAGTCGATGACATGTGGGGTCCTCTGACCGACGGGTCCCACCGGTCAGCGACAGCAGGAGATAGGATAGGTCATTTGATTCTAGTTTTTGAATTCTTTTGTGATTTTTATATCTTCAGTTTGGTAGCTTCAAAAATTGGGAAATAAATTTGGTTATGTTCCATAGGAAGGGTAGTATTTTGAAAAAATATATTCTTGACATTTACAGTATAAATTTTGGGAGATTTAAATAGAGATTTGAAATGTGTTTTTGAATGCATGCAAATTTGTTTATTTTATATCTAGAGTTCCTATGCTCCAAAAATTATGAAATTTTTGTGGTAAGCTATTCTCAACATGTATGAGCTCTGGTAAAAATTTGAGGATCAGTGCATGTGTAGATTTATAGTTATAGATTTTCCTTTTATAAATAGTAAATCCTTGTATGAATTTTTATAAATTATTTATGAATCCAAAATTCATGAAATTTGTTGGGGGTAATCCTAGTACCATAAGGATGCTAAGAAAAATAGGAAATCTGTTGCTTGACACTTTTCACTAGGGTTTTCTATTTATGCTACTTTAAGCCTTTTTGTCTTGTCATTTTTGTATAGAGTGTTTTATTGAATAATCTGGCATGAAACTTTTGCAGTAGTCCTTTGATAGCATTAGTAAGGCACTGTAAATTTTTAAGAATTTTTGATGCACCTTTGATATACATTTATTATTTAACCTATGTATCCAAATAAAATAATAAAGGCATATAAAGAAATAGTTTAGGCTTCACCATTATATTGTCTTGAATGTATTGGGTATGCTTAAACTGTTGGTAGGCTTTATGTTGACAAACTTTGAGTGATTACATGAAGTAGAAGTATTATTGCTTTAAAATGCAAATTTAAAAGGATTCCGGATAGATTCTGTAGTTTGATAAGTTGCATGATAGGAATGATGTTTGCTATAAAAATGGTTAATAACAAAGTTGTAGATAATTTGATAAGCTTTCCACAAAGTCTAGGATCACTGCATTTGGATTAGTAGAACTCCAGTTATGAGTGAAACAAATAGCTGCTGTTTTGTGATATAGTAGATGCATTGTGGAAGTAGTAATTAAATAATCGAGAAGAGATATGCACCTACTCAATAAACATGATGCACTTATTAACATATATGCATTCGTAATACTTATGCCATATTCATGCATCTAGGATCGGAGGAAGAGATAACATTGCTGGAATTCGATGAAGCAGAGGAAGGGGACCAGCAGGAGAATCCTCAAGCCATAGCTCCTGAAGGCGTGGAGCAGAATCCTGAAGAGCTTCCGGAGTGTCCTGACCACCGCCCCACTTTCTTTCTGCGAGGCAAGCCCCGGAGCATTCTAAGTCTCCCAGTATTTTACAAATGATTACTTAAGTACTTATGATTGATGCATTAGGTTATAAGAGTTGAATGGAACCACTTGATGCATATACATTCCTTGTCCAGATATTACATCTTTAACCGGTATTGGTCCAGGATCGAATATATGCTTAGCCATGCTTAGACCGGTAGAAGTCGTGTGATGTCCTGTCACCTACGAGATATAGGTGGATACCGGAGCACAGTTGGCTATATTTGCTATCGTAAAACAGAACCATAAGGTAAAAGAAAATCGAGATTGGGCGAGAGGTCGATAGAGAAGCAACGAGACATGGAGGTCTTGGGTGTGGATCTATCCCCGTCTGTGTCGATTAAGGACCATACCATTGTTGGTGCTTCTGACAAGATTGAACGCATGCCTCTCACTTAGCTGGCCGGATAACTTGTTCTGACCGTGAAGCTGAGTAATTCAACTCAGGTCGGGACCCATTTTGTTGTGCGCTCCTTCTGGGGAACGATTAGACTGAGCCCAAGGGCAGGCTAGGCCTGAACGTCCTGGCATCTGGTGTTCTAGATTGTGCGGCATAGTACGGACCCGCGAAATATAGACCTGAGTTATACCAAAGGTGACCTAAGGCTGCCTTTGCGCGGTATGCCTAGGTTTGTGTTAGGAATAAATTCCTAGCTGGTTGAAATCGATTCGAATCGCCGTCTCTCCTGGATAGTGAGAAACTTGGCTAGTCCCAACATCATAGTAACTGTGTTATGGAACATGATGGTTTGGATGAATATGGAATTACAATACCTGATATGGTTACTATTGTATGCTTTTAAATTGATATACCATATATTTGGCACAGGATAGTTGCTAATCTAGAAATGGATAGTTATAATTAACTTGATAAAGGAATAGTAATTGTACAATGAGTCAATTGCCTTTATGCAAAATGTTGTCGAGTTACATCCACTTATACAGCCTTGCATAATCCTTGGAGTCATTTTATTTCTGGTTTATGACGGGTAAGTCTAGCTGAGTACCTTCTCGTACTCAAGGTTTTATTTCCCATTGTTGCAGATGGCACTGTGTATCATGGTTATTGCAAGAGTTGCTTCTATCCCACCGTGGATGAGGAGTAAGCCTTGGGCAAGCTTCTTTATTAATCCCTATCTTTGCTTTTGTGGACCGTGATCCTACTTGGCACTGTATCAAACTATGTTGAAAACTTTATTTTCGAACTTATTTGCTTCCGCTTTATCTATCAAACTCGGTTTGTAATAACTTTTATTCGTACTCTGATGATGAAATGTATCTGTGAACTTTATGTAATATGTGGCATGTATGTTGAATCATGTACGATCTTGGTTGTTGTAAATCGTTTATCGAGACCCATCGTGGTACTCGACGGACTACCGGGTTTATATGGGTTTAAGTATGACAGTGCGACCGCTTGCAGGCTACCATTGTACTTGTACTCTTATAAATTGGTCGGTTCTGCAACACCATACGCTAGGATAACGTTACCTGCAACTACAAGACTTAAACAATCACAGGGTGAGTACTCAATTGTACTATGTAGGACTTACCCAATATAGTAAACAAGGATAATGCATTTGGTTAGTAGCAAAGAATACATTTGGTTTTTGCATAAAGGCATTTTATACAAAAATGTAAATGTGAATCTTATACTAAACATCAACAAGCATAGCATGGTTTAAGTAAATGAGCAACTTGCATTTGGATCTCGATCTTCCATGAGTTGTTGTTCAACTCTAGTCCATATCTAGAAGTACAAAATTTATAACATTTGAAAGAGAAACTCTGCAGAGGGGTACACATTAACCCTGCCAAAGATGAGATATCGCCCATATGACATGTCGGTTCATAAGGGATAACTCAATGTCTCAACCTTTCCCCAACCTGCCCATGGATGCCTACGAACGGTTTGAAAAGTACCAAGGTAATGACGTCTCATCTACCTTACATCACCCCCACGCCGAATCCATGGAAAAACCTATCGCAATCAAGTACTTAGCTGGTCATGCCATATATGACAAGTGGTTTTGTACAAGTATGTTCACGACTTGCTACCACAAATACATGGTTCTTAACCGGTTTGCGAGCTACACCATCCAAGACCTCACATTGCATTGTTGGTGTCATAGACATGTCGACATTGTCGGTGGTAGCAGGGTTAGACGAAGAAGGCATTGGCTACTGTGTCCCTAGCTAGGGCTTCGACGTGGCCATGGGCGGTGAGGCACATGGTGACCTCGGTAGCAACCGAGTGGTGGTAGTCATAGAGAGGAGCAGTGGCTGCACTCCAGAGGTGGCGGTGGCTACCTGAGGTAGAAGAAGGACGAGCGAGGGATGTGACTTTTATAGCTTGAATGGCTAGGGTTCGTGTCGTCATCCTGATGTCCATGCCCTCGGATGGGATGGGCAAGCACGTGGCACACATCATCTGGAGGAGAGGAGGCATGAACGCCTAGGCATAGGGCGTGGTGGCGACGGCTCCAACCTAGGAGTGTTCCATTCCTAGGGTTTTGAAAGGATCAAGATGCCCAAGAGGAGGGGTGAATTGGGCTAATTCTATTTTTTTTGCAATAATCAAATCCTACGAATAGCCCAATTAACCCCTTATGCCTAGAAAAGTGTTTCTGTCAACCTAATGCATAAAGGACTTGCAACCTATGTTCCAAACTTACTCTAACATGTCAATTCTATGAATGTAAAGACAAGTATTGAATTGCACAAAGTAAATACTCAAAGTAGTAAATGCTCAAAGTAAAGAGAGAGAGGAACACGGCGATGTTTTGTTGAGGTATCGGAGAGTCGCCACTCCCCACTAGTCCTCGTTGGAGCACCCACGCAAGGGTGTTGCTCCCCCTTGATCCGCGCAAGGATCAAGTGCTCTCTACGGGTTGATTCTTCGACACTCCATCACGGCGAATCACCCAAAGCCGCTCACAACTTGAGTTGGGTCACCCACAAGCTCTGCCAGGTGATCACCAAGCTCCCAACCACCACCAAGCCATCTAGGTGATGGTGATCACCAAGAGTAACAAGCATGAACTCTCACTTGACCACGCGAAGCCTAATGAGAAGATGGATGCACACTTGGCTACTCTTGATTCACTAATGAGGCTACTCTCTTGGATTCTCAAATCTCAATCACCTCACTAGGACCTTGCTCTTCTTGGCACTCACAAACGTGTTTCTCAGCTGTTGGAATAAGCAAAAGTAACTCCACACATGAGTGGAGCTTCTATTTATAAGACAGCCTAAAAAACGAACCGTTATGAGCTTCTACGGGGTGACCAGATGCTCTAGTCGTATTGACCGGACGCTCCGGTCAGTTCAACTCGCGAACCAGTAAAAATGAGTTGACCGAACGCTGGCAGGGTTCGGTCAGCACTGACCGGACGCGTCCAGTTGCATGAAACCCTTACTGGAACCTTACTGGACTCGACTAGACGCTGAACCCTCAGGGTCCGGTCAGTACTGACCGGATGTGTCCGGTCGCCGATTCCCTTCTCTAGAACCTGATAGAGCTGGAGTGCCCGATCCTTCGGTGAGTGGAGGATAACTACGATTTGGTGGGTGTTGACCCTCGCGATCCGACTACGACGAACAAGTCCGTGGCGCCTTAGCAATCGCTGAACCAACTCCCGATGGTTATTGACCTTGCTGGTGCTAGATCAACCTGATCACGAAGATCAATTCCTGCTGGCAATCGAAGAACAAGCAAGAATTTGAGGCGAGCAACCCTGAATATTACTCGAAGGTGGGGTTCTGAATTACACGAAGACGAAGCTTCGGTAAGTAGCAATGGCTAACTTAAGCAAAACAAAACACAAGCCAAAGAGGGGGCACAGCCCCTGGCTAAATAGGGGGAGGAGAGAGGAAGGAGGATGCCCAGCCTGCCCACAAGGCAGGGAATAGGCACCCAAACAGCCACACACCATCTCCTTGATCCCCTTTCCTGATTTAGGTGGCGCAGCACCTTCCTAGTTATTTCTTGACAAAACTAAAAACACATAGGTGGTGCAACACCAAGACATTATTCTGGGCAGGTTCATCATGAGCATAGATGGCGCATGCACTTAGGAAACTTCTAGTCCATCATTCTTCAAAATCATCACGAAGTTTAATTCACGTGCACGAGCTCGAGTGAGTGGTCCTGGTGGCGCCTGTGCTGGTTCAGTTGGAGTAGCCATTCCCATGTCGGGGTTGATGTCCTCATCATCCTCCCCTTCTTGAATCGAAGTCGTCCTCGACGGCAGCTCCTCAGCCTCGCCCGCATATGGTTTCAAATCTGCAATATTAAAACTAGAGGAAACACCATAGTCTGCAGGTAGGTCAAGTATATAAGCATTATCATTGATTTTCTTTAACACCTTGAAGGGACCAGCAGCACGGGGCATCAACTTAGACCTACGCAAACTAGGAAAGTGATCCTTGCGCAAATGCAACCAAACCAAGTCACCAGGTTCAAAAGTAATAAGTTTACGTCCTTTACTACCAACAGCCTGGTTTTTAGCATTAGTGTGCGCAATGTTCTGCTATGTTTGCTCATGGATGTCCAATATTTGTTTAACACGTGCAACAACATTGACCTGTGGGGCGTCCAAAGGGTCAAAGGACAGCAAGTCAATCGGCGCCCGTGGAATGTAACCATAGACAACCTGAAAAGGGCACATTTTTGTGGAGGAATGTGTAGCACGATTGTAAGCAAACTCGACATGGGGCAAACAATCCTCCCAAAGTTTCAGATTCTTGTCTAACACAGCCCTAAGCATGGTAGATAAGGTTCTGTTGACAACCTCAGTTTGCCCATCTATTTGTGGGTGACAAGTGGTGCTAAAAAGCAATTTAGTTCCTAGTTTATTCCAAAGAGATCTCCAAAAATGACTTAGGAACTTAGCATCGTGATATGAGACTATTGTATTTGGAACACCATGTAAACGAATAATCTCACGAAAGAACAACTCAGCAACGCTGCTACCATCATCAGTTTTATGACATGGTATGAAGTGAGCCATTTTAGAGAATCGATCAACAACCACAAAGATACTATCCCTCCCCTTCTTAGTTCGAGGTGAGCCCAAAACAAAATACATAGAAATATCTAGCCAAGGAGAAGTAGGGATAGGTAACGGCATATACAAACCATGGTTGTGCAGGTGTGACTTAGCTTTCTGGCATGTGGTGCAGCGTGCAACAAAACACTCCACGTCGCGGCGCATCTGGGGCCAAAAGAAGTGCGCGGCCAAAATCTCCTGTGTCTTGTAAACACCAAAGTGTCCCATGAGGCCACCACCATGCGCTTCCTACAACAGCAAAAGACGAACCGAGCTTGCAGGAATACATAGCCTGTTAGCGCGGAACAAAAACCCATCGGTTACATGGAATTTACCCCATGGTTTACCATCCTTGCAATGCAGCATGATGTCCTTAAAGCCAGGATCATCGGCGTATTGTTCTTTCACAGTTTGTAAACCAAAAATTTTAAAGTCTAACTAGGACAGCATGGTGTATCTACGCGACAAAGCATCAGCAATAATGTTGTCTTTCCCGTTCTTGTGTTTGATGATGTAAGGAAAAGACTCTATGAATTCAATCCACTTAGCATGCTAACGGTTCAGATTAGTTTGACTACGAATATGTTTTAATGCCTCATGATCAGAATGAATTATAAACTCACGAGGCCAAAGATAGTGCTGCCATGTTTGAAGTGTGCGAACCAAAGCGAAAAGCTCCTTATCATAAGTTGAATAATTCAGACTAGCACCACTTAATTTCTCGCTAAAGTAAGCAACTAGCTTGCCCTCTTGCAGCAAAACACCGCCTAAGCCAATACCACTAGCATCGCATTCAAGTTCAAACATCTTATTGAAATCAGGTAGCTGTAGTAAGGGGCATGTGTCAGCTTATCTTTTAGAATGGTGAATGCCTCGTCCTGTGCCGCACCCCAGGAGAAAGGA